>NC_079369.1:530000-572500 GCF_021018895.1 Seriola aureovittata | reverse complement strand
TTGCTGACGTTTACCATAACAGTTGCTGTCTTAGCTGCTTGTTGATTTCCTTCTAGCCTTGAGGTACCATTGACTGTCTCACCTCAGTGCCGGCGCAGTGTGTGTGTGTGTGTGTGTGTGTGTGTGTGTGTGTGTGTGTGTGTGTGTGGGGGGGGGGGGCTGTCTCCTTTCAGGTCCTCAACTCAAAGCCTCCAAGAAATGTAGTTAAGCTGATATCCAGACCCCGGTGTGGCCACATGTTTTTCCTGTCTTCCTAAACCCCTGCATCTTTTCCTCTCCTCCCCACGTCCCTCCTTCCTCTCTGCCTCTGCCCCCCCCCCCCCCGTCTGCAGGTGGATATACATCTCTCCAGATGCTTCATTAGTTCTATTAAGACTCCTCCGGCTCCTACAGTGGCAGTGTTTCTCTGCTCACAGGGATCAGAGTCTCCTGCTTTAGACAAACAGGTGAATCAGAGCTGCAAGTATGTGTTCATTTAAATAACTGAACTTTAGAGCTGCTGTTAACAAAGCTGTTATTTGGACTGAGCAGGACTGTGTGTCTGTACCTGTGGTACGAGGCCGTCCAGCTGAGCGAACCTGTTCCTGTGTGACGGGTGTGTGGACAGCCACTCGGACTGGGCGGATTCTCCCGTCAGCTGCTCTATCAGCTCCATTCGCTGCCAGAAAACGGGGCTCGCTCGCACATCTGCACACGCCTGGGAAGGACACACACACCCCATGGACTCAGAAACACAAACACAATGTGGGGTCCCTCTGTCTCGTGCTGATGAAAGTCCTCACCAACCCGTCATGTAAGGCGAGTTTAGTTTGACAACAGCGCCCCCTGCTGCTCAGCAGAGAGATTACAGAGAGCAACAGTGACAGAGGAGCTAATAGTGATTATAAAAACAATGAGGTTTTAAACAAGTCCTTCATCATCACCAGTGTTTCGAGCGCTGAGATCATGTCACAGGGGTTAAAGGCGTCATGTGCTGTCATGTGGTGAGAGTTAAGCCTGATGATGTCAGGACAAAACCAGACTAAAACTTGAGAAATATTGTATTAACTGTCTGTTTTAATGATGTTGTGCTCTCTAGTTGGAAACTGATATTGTCTTTCTGTTGTTTGTTTCTTTTTTCTTCAGATCTTTGTATTAATAATTTGTTTTTCAAAAGTAAGTTTTTAAAAAGAGGAGGTGATACAGACACATAAATCCATGGAGTGCTCCTTTAAGAAATACAACACTAGAGATGATGATGATGATGATGATGATGATGGAGATGGAGATGGAGATGATGATGATGATGATGATGATGATGATGATACCTTAGCAGCCAAGTGCAATCCAACTCTGTCGGCCTCGGCCTCGAGTTTGCGACTGTAGGGTCGGTTGAACATCAGCTGAGGGAGAGACAGACAGTGCGACACATACACAACCACGTCAGACTTGTGTTGCTGCCCGGTCAGTGCACGTGTGTGCACGTGTGTGCACGTGTGTGCTCGTGTATAAAGTGTGAAAATGTTTCTTCGACTAAACAGTCTTTATGAGACAGGTAACAGTCTGGAGTGAGACACACCTCTTTGAGCTTTTCCTGTACCCATTGTCCCAGCAGCGCCAGGCTGTCTCTAGGACACACGGCCCAGATGGCCGTCAGCAGAATCAGGGACAGGAGGTCCACGACGTGAGACAGACTGGCCTCTTCAGCCTGTGGGAGGAGAGGGGGAGAGAAGGGAAGGAGGTGGGGCAGGAAAGGTTTAGGATACAACAGAAAGAGAATGAAAAAATAAGAGGCAAAAAGTTTTTGGGAGGTGAACGAGACAGCTGGAACATATTGATTGTTCCCATCTATTTTAGTGGAACTTTAACTCTGTAGCAGATTTAGAGGTTTTAACAGCCAATCCAATAGAGCACACCTACTGGGTAATACCAAGCCCATCGATGCTCATTCCCTTCATCTAATTAAAATCTCCTTCAAGCATTTCCTCCGAGGACGTTTAAAGTCTGGAAAGACCCACTTCATTAGACGCTGTTTTAGAACAAGAAGAATGGGCTTCTATTGGCCGAGTAAAAACAGCCATCAGAGGAGAATTAATACAGCGTGACAGCGGCCCGGGTCGACGGTCCCCGGTCATCATCGCACCGACAGGATTAGTGTCTGGAGGTGATTGTCAGGGAGTTTTTATCTCTGGCTGATGCAACAACACTGCAACTGATGCCACTTCAGCCAGTACTATACTTCTGAGACGGGGGGGGGGGGGGGGGGGGGGGGGGCTGATGATGAATAGTCAGGTCTCTGTGAATAATGCACATAACTATAGGAGGTCCACATGCATATTTTATAACCTTATGTGGGAGAGACCTGGAGGACTTCCAGCTCTAACTTCCACTCTGTGTGCCGAGGGCGTCTAAGTGACCCAGCTTTGTTCTTGAACATTATTTGCACTTTAAGTGTTTTCAGTGACTCATCCTCATGCACAGCGAGGTCTGCTACGATCAGCTGAGCCTCTCAAATGTCAGCGTGTTATACACAGGTCTTTGTTCACTGCAGCACTTCAACCTCAGGAAATCTATTCACTCTTCACACACTTCACGAGGTTTCCATGTTTTCTGCTTTAAACTGTGAGCGACTAGAACTCATTCTCTCTGTCAGTAAATACAGTGACAGGTTTAATTCCTGTACTAATGATTACAACCTGTTGATACTGACACCAAGTGGATGATCAGTGTGTTTCAAGGTCACTGAGACAAAGAAAATGATCTTTAACCCTCACACACTGTTCATGTTTCTGCCTTCACAGTAAGACCCCCCCCCCCCTTCATCTGACCCACAGATCTAATATCTGTGGATCTACAGTCCACTTCCATAGATACGGCTCAGACATTCACAACACCTGTACAAAAGTATAATATGTTAAGATATTTGAAACATTTTGGTGTATTTTGGGTCACTTTAGGAAAAGTCAAACTTCAGGCTAAAAGACATTTCTGGTATTTTTACTGCTGTTGGACGTCAGAACGGGTCAGTGTAAGGGTTAAAATATAAAGTAACTGTCAGGTCCGACACTGCAGTGTTAGGAGTAGATGCCACAATCACCAACAGTATGAAGAGGCTTATGCACTTACAGAGTGTCCCAGTAACGCATGAGCCATCTCGTGTCCCAGGACGAAGGTGAGCTGGTGGATGTCGGCCACAGCGTCCAGCATCCCCGTAAACATGAACACTTCCCCGTTCTGTGTGAAGGGAAGTAAAATCCAGTTGAAGAGATTCTTTAGACTGACGGTTTTCAAACCTGTTCACATCAATACTTATGGATGGAAATATAGTGAAAATAAATTATTCCCCTCTTTGCTGGGGACCCCAAAGAACCCACTCAATGACCCCCGGGTCTGACACATCACCCACCCAGTACTATTTACAGTATTTACAGTAAATACTCATGAACTCACGAACAAGCTGAAAACCACTCAGGGATCAACAGCTGTTACAAGGAAAAGTAATAAGAGAAACACTGTTATCCTCAGACGGCCTCACATGAGATGACGGATGTAACAGTGTGATGGTATGAAAGCTCAAACACAGTCTCTGATTCTTTGTCTCTGTTTCTCGTACTGACCGGGAGGACGAAGGCGTTGACGTTGGGACTTTGCACCACATGGACGCTCCATGTGACATCGGACATTTCAGGGATGTCCTTGTTCCTCTGAGCCAGATGCTGCACCACCCGCTCCACCACCTTGTGCCGGGGGTCAGTGACGGGAACCAGCAGCTCTGCAAACTCCTCCATGTACTGACACACACACACACACACACACACACACACACACACACACACACACACAGGTAAGAGATTTTAAGGAATATTTTCCTTCCTCCATCCATTTAATATCTTGTCTTTCTGCTTGTCATTACTGTTTTCATGACTCCATGAATCGTGTAAAATAATGTGTGTAACAGGGTCAACTGTCTCTAATCATGTTGTAACACACACACACACACACACACACACACACACACACACACACACACACCCCCTCCCTCTCTCACAGCCTGTGAAGTCAGAGCAGCCAGCTCCATGTAGTTCTCTCTGCTGAACACCAGGAGGCGTGTCCGTCCCGTCACCGGGGACTCATCCAGGTGGGTCAGGAGAAGGAGAGCTGCGATCACCATGGCAACACCTGCCCCCGCTGCCAGAGGCCAGCGGCGCTGCCAGGCCCATTGACGCATGAGCTGCCGGCGGTTGTCTGGTAGAGCCACCCACCACTTCCTTAAACTCCTGCAACACGAAGGGAGGCCACAAGGTCTGAGACGTCTGTGCAGCTCTACACTCATGCAGTCAAACCACTCGCCGCCCTTCACAACATCAGGCTCTGCGAGGACGCGCAGGAATCCAGGCGCAGTCCAGCCCAGTCTCTGGGAGTCCATGAGAGGAGATCCAGTTATTTGACCCAAAATAAAACCTAATTAATTAATGAAGCCTCATGTGTGTGGAATGATACTATCATAGTCACTCTCCTTTCAGTTCTTATTTAAACTAATTAATTAACAGAACCAAGGCATCAATTTATGAGCTAACTTGTTTTCTCTTATTTGAATGACAATTATTACAATTGTTGATAAAACAATTAGGTGTGTTCATTATTTCAATTATTTAACGAACACAATACTTGAAGTGTAATTGAATAATATTGTGTTTTTTAGCAGTGAATACATTTGCTATAAAATGATTGGTAAGAATTTTCCTGCTTTTCTATTTGCACTTGATGATCAGATGATCACCTGATCAAAGAATTCTGATTAATTATACCTGATCACTTTCTACATGTGTGAATGGAACATGTTACCAGCTGGTTTCCAAACTGTGTCAGTGTGTGTACACTCATCGAGCCTTTCATCAGGAACACCTGTACACCTGCTTATCCATGTAATTCTCCAACACATACAATCATGTGGAAGCAGTGTGCTGCACCTGATTCAGACTGAACAGCACGTCCTACCTGCACCAGCAGGAGACCACGTCAGGTTCCACTTCCTGTCCCCAAGACCAGAAAGACTCCCCGACACTGGACAGCTGAACACCTGAACACCTGAACACCTGGTCTGATGCAGCAGATGGTAGAATACTTTCTTCCTAACACCACCCCCCCCCGGTCTCCAGACTGAACCCAGTGAACACCTTTGGGGTGTGTACAACAGGTGCAGCTGCATCATGTCAACATGGAGCAGAGTCTCAGAGGAAAGTTTCAAACATCTTGTGAGTGTCAGTGTGGTGTTCCTAATAAAGTGCTCAGTGAGTGTGTGTGTGTGTGTGTGTGTGTGTGTGTGTGTGTGTGTGTGTGTGTGTGTGTGTGTGTGTGTGTGTGTGTGTCCTACCTGCCCAGTATGATGGCCACGAGCTTCTGCAGAGGCTTCAGCACCATCCATATGAAGGGAGCAGGCAGGGCCCTCAGGGGGGCCGAGGTGTGGAGGAACCGGGTCTGGACCGGACCGGAGCGCAGAGGTGAAGCGGTTTTGGGGCTGATCTGGAAACACGGCTTCGGTCCACGGCCACAGAACAACAGACGTGGTGCCGACGGAGCGGCTCTGAGGTGGAGGGAGTTCCCAGCTCTGTGACCGATGTTCCCACAGGACACGGCCTGCGTCTTCTTCCAGGTGAAGCCAGCGCGCGCACACACCTGCTCGTGTCGCGTCAGGTGAGAACAGAAGCGGCCGCTCCGGAAAAGACCGACCGACAGTAACACCATCGTTTCAGCTCCTCGTGACTCGGTCACCAACAGCAACAAGACTCCGTCATCTGACGGAGCTGTCAACGTAGAAACGAAGGTCACAGGGCGGGAAGATGACTTCCTCTCCTGTGGGTCTGTCAGCCATCACTGTTCTCTGGGGTCAATGTCATCGTTTCCCGCGGTGACTCCCCTCGGTCACCGCGGCTGAAGAGTTCGTACCTGTCACAGGTGTTCAGTTTAATGACACGTTCACACGTCGAGATCGACGTTTCACGTCCCCGCGCGGCGAAACGTTAGCACTTTAACAACGAACTGAACGGAACTTTGTTTGTTTGGGGACTTTGAGGGTCCAGCTCCAAAATGATTCCCCCCAGAAACGAACCCGCGCCACTAGTTCCGCCCGCACATTGAAATCTCGCGTTAATTTTGAATCCTCGCGGGTTTTTCCTGGGAAAAGTATTTGGAACTACATTTTTATTTACCTTAAAGACGGATTAATAAGAATATAATGATTCTATAGCTCTGCGACAATGATCCACATGGTTGCAATTTGCCATAAAAACGAAGAAGAACAAGAAGAACAGGAAATAGAACTTAACTTTAACTTTATTTCTATTCTTTGCTTAAAAACAAGTTACGGTATTATTCTTTAACACTGTTTAAACGACAGAATCTTAAAACGCTTTAAAAATATGTCCAAAAATAAAATGAACCAAACCACAGAATATAAAAATACAGCTTTGATTTCATGTGAAAGAAACCAGCAGAACTGAGGAAACTTTCACCATAACACAACCCCTCTCTCTCACGCACGCACGCACGCGCACGCACAAACACACACGCACACACCTGTTGGGTCAATCATGTGGTTTTTGGTTAAAGGACTTTAATATAGAAAGTGAAACAGTTTGTAATACTGATACAAAAGCTCGTGGTAAAACATCAACGTTTAGACTTTAATGAGGTAAATAATTGCAGTTTAGTAGAAGTGACAGAGATTTGTTCCATCACAGTAAATAGTCGTGTTCAGGTGACAACACTGAGCCCAGGTGTAACACCGTGTCGCCGTGTGTCTCTGAGGTTGTGTCTGTGGCGGGCGGCACAGAGTCAGAATCCCGATCAGAGTCTCCTCCCCCCCGCTCCTGGCCGATCAGCTGATCAAAAGCAAAGTCATCTGCGTCCTCTGGTCTGGACGAGTCTTCCTCTTCCTGCTGATGCTGGGAAATAAAGTCTGACTGGAAAAGGGCCTGGATCTGGGTGAGGAAGGAATCTCCCTCCTCCTCTGGGAGAGGCTCCAGGTATCTAGCGAGAGATGACAGCATCTAGAGGGAGGAGGTGACGTCAAATGAGGCAGAGGCGATAAAACAGTTAAAGCAGAGGTGAGTCTGTTAAAAGAGACGTGACATCTACATCCAGCAGCACTGACCTTCTCCAAACAGGTGAGATGAGAGTCTTTCCGGAAGAATCTGTCCATCTGCACACTCCTGACCGAGCAGGACAGGAAATAATAGTTTAGACACTCTACAAAATAAAATGTTAAACATCACAGAGAGATGGGATCAGCTTCAGTGTCTCACTCACCCGGGTGTTTGAGAGTATTTGTGGATGATCCACTGAGCTCTCCTCATCGTCTGCTCCCAGTCTGGGACTCGTTGTGACGACAGGAAGTCGAACCTGTAGGGAAGCTCTGTGGAGGAGCAGAGACGCACGTATTGAGTCATGTGTGTGTGTGTGTGTGTGTGTGTGTGTGTGTGTGTGTGTGTGTGTGTCTCACTCTGGGGGCCTGAGGGCTCCTGGCTCTCTTTCACCAGCAGGCAGGTGGTTTGGGAGTGGGGGGATGGATTAGCCGGGTCGTACGGACTCACTATCATCCCGATGAAGGGGGCTCCACCACGAGAGAAATAACTCTGGATCAATCAGGGCAAAGGAAATCAGACACAGACACACACAGACCAACTTGTACGTGACCTCTCATCATTCACATCACCTGGAACTGGTCCTGTGTGTTTATGTCCCGCACTGAGGGGTTGGGGTGGAAGGAGGGATGCGAGTGGTACCAGCCCACCACGCTGAAGCCCAGGGACGACAGCACATCACAGGCCTGCGTCTGAGACACCGGGTCCATCTCACACTGCAGCCCTGTGCTCACACTGTTACACGGCTCTGCGGCACAGATCTACACACAAACACAGTCAGTCGACGCAAACTTCAAAATACACGGTCACTAAATGATCTGTTCTCGTCTTCCACCCTGTCGTTTTAAACTCCTCCCCCTACCTTCAACACTTTCTCTTCCTCATTAAACGTCCCGCCCAGCAGACCGATGACCTCCCCCCGGGACACATGGGCGTGCTGAGGCCCGCGACCACGACAGAGTCAGGAACAAGTTAAAAGAGACAATTATTCTACAGCGAAATATAAAGAAAGACAGAGAGACGGTCTACAGGAAAATAAACCAAAGAGCTCATGGTGCCGACAGCACATGAAGAAGACACAAACGAGACAATGCAAAATATTAAATTATAATAGACAATATGATGCAGTGTAATTATAGAAAACACCAGAGATTTTAACTCCTAACAAAATAAATAAATAAAAAAGTTCAAAATGATTAATTTGAAAAGCGTTGTCTCTGAGTGTATGAGAACACCGTCAGCGTGTGTGTGTGTGTGCGTGTGCGTGTGTGTGTGTGTGTGTGTGTGTGTGTGTGTGTGTGTGTGTGTGTGTGTGTGTGTGTGTGTGTGTGTGGAGCGTACCATGTCCATGATGAGGAGAGTCTCTGCACACACAATGACCTGGAACGGCTCCTGAGACCAGAAGAAGAGCGTCACACAAACTGTTCATATATAGTTGAGTGTGTTGATACAGAAACACGAGCAGAATGAATGTGACACTCAATAACATCAGAAACGCTTCAGATACTGAAGACGCAGCAATGTGAGATATCAGATTATTCATATTAATATTCATAGTTTCACATTCAGAAGAAGCAGCAGGTTTCCCAGGGATCGCTGCTACTGGCAGCTACAGTTTTACAGCAGTGAAGAAGAACTGATTTAAGTAGTGTAACGTCAGCTCTTCAGTCCCTCCAGGATTTTGCAGCTTCAATGTTGCAGCTAAAAACTCTTTTCTTCAAAATTGTGATGTTTTTAGATTTTCTTTTGCATGAAACTGCAGGAGAAAATAAATATTACAATAATTGTTGCTATGTCCATTAAAATAATAATAATTCATTAAACATCAAAGGCAGGTTTTTCCAGTGAGAATAAATCCTGCTCCTCTGCTCCGTCTCAATCACAGCTGATCTTTAATATCACCTCATCAATTTATCAATTCATACACAGCCAGAAACAAGGAAGTGAGTTTGGTGACATCATCAAGGTTCTGATCAGGGACTGCTCTGATTGGTTCAACTGGAGGGAAACTTTGATGATTTTTGATCAAAGTTGCAGTGATTGGACAGAAATGCAACGCTGCACAGAATTCACAGGGATTGGTTGAATTTGAGTTAATTATTGTGATTGCGACATCGTGACTTCCTGGAGGAAGGAATTTGTTAACATGTTCGACCGGGAAGTCCGACCTGTAGAACATGTACAGTCTGCAGAGCTTTAACTTCAAGACAACCGCTGCAGAGATGATTCCTTCCTCCACTTGTTGACAGGACAGCAGCCACATCATATCCACAGGGTTCGCATCAGACAGTTGGTGCAGTGATTTTAATCACAGGTATCGGATCAGAGCTCGGATCAGCCCACACACAAGCTCACGTGTTGGAGTTGGGAAGGAAAACATCTGGACTGACTGTTCTCCTCTGTTACAGCGTCACGACACATGGAGACATAACTCTGGGCAACAGGGAGGGGAGACCCCCCAGCTGGAGAGACGTTCACTGACCTGTACGTCCTCTCCAAACGACCTGCAGGGAATCAGCTGGAAGGGATCAAACGACCTGCGAGGAGGGAGAGCGTCAGTGTGTCTGTGTGTGAGGACGACAGGACGAGCTGCTTCAGTGCGTCGCACTCACCCTCTGAGTCTGGACATCTTGCAGGGTTTAGGCTGCTTCTTCATCTCCTGTCTCCGCAGAGCCACTTCCTCAGCGCTGAGGTGCTGATGGAGACAGGATCAGTGAGTACACTGATCGATCAATCACCCACTGATCAATACTGGTGTGTGCGTGTGTGTGTGTGTGTGTGTGTGTGTGTGTGTCCGTGTCCAAACCTCATATGTCTGTCCCTCCAGGTCTTTAGCATCACACCAGTTTCCCCATATGTCCCTCACACGGCGTTTCCTGGTGCGCTACAACCAATCGGCAGTTAGCTGGAGTTGCGGCGGGTTCATAGTTCACATGTCTGAGGTTCAGAGGTCAAAGGTGATGATTACCTACCATGCTCTGCAGTCTCTGGGCCAGCTGATAGGCCTCAAGCACGTCTTTGCCCTCCTTCTGTTTGGAGCGGTCCACCACCTTCGGCCGATTATAGACGGCTTGTTCTGTGAGAGAAGAGAAGAGACGGAGCTCTGAGTGAAAACTGAAGCTAGATGATAAAAGGAAACGCCGTGACACGCTCAGCACAGTCACCGCAGCTGAAGTTGATGGCGCCGATGAGCTCCAGGTAGGTGTGAATCCTCCCGATGCAGTTGACGTCTCCGCAGTTCTTCAGGCCGGGCCGGACGGACGTCTTGTTCAGGTACCTGGGTTTGCTCTTCAGCCTGAGAACAGAGACATTTAAAGCTGCAGCTGTTGTGTTGTCACGGTGACTGAGGCTGAGCAGACGGCTTCATACCACTGATCCAGGATGTAGTTTCTGATCTTCAAATATCTCTCGGGGGTCTTGGAGGGCCGCCCCTCAAAGAACTCTGGGATGGCTTGTTTCTCATCCTCGGCGATGGTCTCCTTGTCCAGCGTGATCTCCTGCTCAGGTACCCTGAGCTCCTCCTCGTCCTCGTCCTCCTCCGCCTCCTCCGGGTCTTCCTCTGACCTCTGATTCAGGATCTGTTCAGTCTTATCAGCAGAATCTGGGAAACAAAACATAAGAGTTTTTATTCCTCCAAGCCGGCGAGTCAGAGCGGCGGCCATTTTGTTTTCAGGTCGTCGGTCCGTGTCGTTCTCTTGGACACGATATCTCAGTAACACCTCGACCGAACCTTCACCTGGACTCAAGGATGAACTGATGAGATTTTAGTGGCCAAAGGTCAAAGGTCAGAAAACACTTTTTAGCCATTACTCAAGGCTTCACAAAGTTTCACACAGAAAGTTCATATTTATATTTTCTCTGACTCTGATGAACATGTGACCTGGAACTAGTCTGAGTGGCGGAGGGATACGACCACAAGGACCACAAGTGTGTGATTACCTGCCCCGTCACTGCAGGTGTCCTCCAGGTGCCCAGCCTGTGCGGAGCTGTCAGACTGGGAGCTCTGGCCCTCGTCATTCATCGCTGAGTCTGAGTGACTTCCTGTCTGGGGGCTGCTGGGTGGAGGGGACGCCGCCTCGTCCAGCTCCTCTGAGCACGGGAATGAAGAGGAGTGTTGATGACGTGGCGGAGACAGAGAGACGCGTCTGCGTCCGTCCTCGGTCTCCGGCCTGCTCTCTCCCCCAGGACCGCCCCCCCCCCGCTCCTCTGCGGGACTGTGTGTCTGGAGCTCGCTGCCCGTTTTCTGCTCCGGCGCAGCCCGAGATCCGTCCTCACTCAGGTCATCGGTGATGTCCACGTCCTCGTCCTCATCGTCAGAGAGCTTCTCTATTCGGACAGTGTTGGTCAGGCTGGAGGACGGACTGGGCGTGGGCTGGGGGGGGGGCAGCGCAGCTCCTGCTGACCTGGGTTCTGATTTAGCCTGAAGGATTTACACATAATCAAACAGTTTGCACATCCCTCGTTATTTCCAGAGCGTGGTCGCACAGAGATCCTCACCTTGTGTTTGAAATACTGTCTGGCGTAGCTCTTCACCTGAAGCACGGAGCGGCTGTCCACCAACCTGGCAACCTTAGTCCACCTGCGTCCAAACCGAGCCTTCAGGTGAACACACACACCAGACAGTCTGACACTGAGACAGGCTGAACACAACATCCTGGAAGGAATTCATTGGGTTTATGTTGATCAGACTGATGCTTGTTAAAACAGTTGGGGGGGGGGGGTTTGTAAATAAATGTGTGTGTGTGTGTGTGTGTGTGCACATGCCCTCATACCAGCCCTTCTTCAAACAGCTCTTTCTCCTGTTTGGACCAGCGAGACGAGGATCCCGAGGCTGCGGCGGAGGTCTTGGCTGGAGAGCTGAACACCCACAGAAAGTGACATGAAAACAAACGTGTGAAGAAGAATGGATGGATGAACTCACATGGAGGATGAATGAAGAACAGACTCACTTCTTCACTTTGGGCTTGTTGTTCGTGTCGCTCTCCCACAGGTGAGGAGGAATCTCTTTCCCCGTCAGGTAGAATCTGTGAGCGAGGTCAGGACCAACAGACTCAACTGTGTCTAACACACTGAAAACAGCCGGTCTACTACTGAAGAACCACCGACTGTCACTTTAAGATTTCTTCTCGCTCAGTTTTCACTTCTATAATTTCTGTAATTAGTCGTTTCAGTGAGATTTACATTTGATTTCTCAGGATGAAATCCTTCAGGTGCTACAGACGAGCTCAGCTCAAAGTCTGTCCATATCCAGAATTAATATCTGGATACAGTCGAGTCAAATATCGTGATATACGATATCATCGAGTTTATATCATGATTATATTATTTTATTTTACATGTGTTTACAAACATGGAAAAGATACTGTTCCTCCAGCAGCATCCTCTCTATCACCTCCCTGTTCTCCGGGCTGATGGAGCTGTCCAGCTCCCACGGCTGCAGGACAGAGACAGAGAGACAGACAGAGAGAGAGAGACAGGCAGAGAGAGAGACAGACAGACAGAGAGAGACAGGCAGAGAGACAGACAGACAGAGAGAGAGAGAGAGACAGACAGAGAGAGAGACAGAGAGAGAGACAGACAGAGAGAGACAGACAGAGAGAGACAGACAGAGAGAGAGACAGAGAGAGAGAGACAGGCAGAGAGACAGACACAGAGAGAGAGACAGAGAGAGAGAGAGAGAGAGACAGAGACAGAGAGAGAGAGAGAGACAGACAGACCGTCAGAGACACTCACTCACAGTCAGACTGCAGTCGGAGGACAGGTGGGGCTTCGTGGACTCCTACCAGGATCCCGGTGCTGCTCGCCCACGCGGACTGGACGAACTGCTCCTGGACCAGACCCGCTGCTTCCAGCTCACTGCGACACAGAGACGAGGCGGGCCGTGAACACAACACGAGAAGAGCCGGGGACACACACAGCTGCTAGCCAACAACAACCGGCTCCACGCTAGCTACAGCGCAACAGTACCCAGCTCCTACTGACGCTGAGCACGTGGATTCACCTGTACAGGTGAGCTGTCTCACCTCATGCTGCCGACAGTCTCGTCTCCCTCGATGTCAACATCCACCTCGTCCTCCATGTTGATGGACAAACGTAAACAAAGGAGAGGAGAAGGAGAGAGGGAGAGAGACCTGTGTCTGCAGCAGTGTTCAGGTTTCCTCACAGCGACACCTGGTGGCGGGAGGAACTTCATCCAACGCTGCTGCTCCGCGAGGTTCTGCAGCAGCTGGATCACTGATCACTCCACTGCCTCCTCCTGGATCAATCTGTCTTCACATCCATATATATTTATATTTATATATATATATATATATATATCCAGTGGTTCATTGGTAATCATAAGAATATCAGTTAATAATAGATCAACAATAATAGTTATATAATATATATAATAATAAACAATAATATATATAATAATTACATATATCCGTGGCTGGTGTTTGATTATCTGAGCTGCATGGATTATATATATAACAGGGGTCAGGGGTCATGATTCCTCTGAACATTTCTTACTATAAAACCAAAATCTCAGTGAAAAGAAGAGATTTGTTGATTAGTGTTTGTTTATTTTCTTCCTTCATGATACAGCTGCAGGTGTTTTCTATAGGAGGGTCAGATTGTTTATTATAGAAATGATTGTTGGAGTTCAGCATAAAGAAAAATGGAAAATCAAGCTGCATTGAGTAAAACTAAACCCTTCACTATAATTCTTGAAAAGCTATTATTATTATTATTATTATTATTACAGCAGTTATTTCCCTTGAAATGTTACATAATTATTAATATTATAATATAGATGATGTATTATTCATATTTTATAATTTTATAAATATATATATAATTTGATTACATGATTTAACCATTATCCTCTCCACCCAGTGATCTAGACCTTTGCTTCAGGATTTCTTTTCTGGACCACTTTCAATTTTAATATTTTATATGTGACTTAAAACTACAAACAATCTTTATCCAGTTGGTTGTCAAAAGGTCGAATCTCTGAAACCACAGCTGCAACGTTTCCCGACTTTTAACTCATGTGATCCTTTATCAGATAGAAGCTGGACTCTCTCTACAGTTTATATATGAACCTTTGCTCTTCTTGCTGGACAAGGTCGGCTTTCAAACTTCATAAGGATCCACTGGAAATGAACCAACACACGATAAAAGTCAAAGTGAAAGACGACAAAAAAAGGTTTTATTTAGAAATTCACAGTTTCTAATGGCACTACAGTTACTGTAGTAACTCACTCCTGCTCAAAAATACTGTGCAGCTCTTCAGAGTACTCACAGAGAGAAAGAGAGGGAGGGAGAGAGAGAGAGAAAAGAAAAGATAGCACTTGACATATAAGGTAAGAAAAACAACAAAAGGCATGAGGAGTCATACAAAGTGCACACTGAGCTCCTAAAATCTCACCGAGGGCTGTCTCCCTATTCGCTGTGTTATGGGGATAAGTAGATTCAAAAGTAGTCTTTCTCATAACACAGACACTCACACATACAGGAGATCAACAGCAAAACAATCCTGACATGTATACAGGTTTACACACACACCAACATGAGATCATACACATTCAAAAAGGGTTAAAAAAAAAACTCAAACAGAATCACATTAATAGTGTTCCAACTCAGAACCACCTTTGCTGCGTTCCCTTTATTTAACAACGATTCACGTCCTTCTCTTCACAGACCATGTTCATCATCAGAGGCATCGCATGAAGCGGCGGCGGAGCGGTGACGCGTGAATAAAAGACGGAGCGGGCGCACAATGGGAGTGAGGATGTGGAGGAGGAGAAGCTCGTCAGGAAAGCAGGTGTTTAGATGGAGAGAGGATGTTGGAGCTCCTGACGGGAACATGTTAGAGTAGTTCATAAAGCAGGCATATTAAAACGTTTCCTTCACAGTCACAGAGGAAGTCGTGCAGCGGGGTCAGAGGTCAGAGGTGGATGAAGAGGAGTGGATGAAGGTGGATGAAGATACGCAAAGAGAACAGAGCGCTGCAGAAGCTGGTCACATGACGCTCTGATGAGAGAGCAAAGGTAGAAGAGAGTTCTGTCTCTGTCCCGACGTCCACGAGTCCAACCACACAGAGCCAGTCAGAAACCACACACACACACACATGCACGCACACATGCACGCACACACACAGGGGTCAGTAATGAAATCAACACTCAGCTCAGCCCCTCCCACTTCTCCACCCACCCAGCAGCTCTGGACACAAACGAAAGCAGCAGTGTGATGATCCTAATTAACACGTAGCCTAAATCAATAATCAATAGTTCTGTGATTGCTGTCTGACGTCTCAGTTAGTTATAATGTCAGAAAGTCAGAGCTCATGATGAAATGTTAAAATACAATAAAAACAGAAGCGGCTGAGTCGGTACCGGAGACGAGACGCTGAGACGCTGCAGACGGAGACGGACAGAAACAGGAACTGTTAGAACATCTGTCATTTAAATAAATAAATACATAAATAAAACTGCTCCGTCAGACTCCACTGCAGGGCCCCAAGGGGGAGGTGTGTGTGTGTGTGTGTGTGTGTGTGTAGGTGTGTGTAGGTGTGTGTAGGTGTGTGTAGGTGTGGTAAAAGTGTAAACATTCAACTGTGCTACCCTGTGCCCCCCCACAAATAAAAATAAAGAGAGAAACCTTTTTCCTTCTGACCAACAATAAGAGAGGAGCACGGCTCAGTTATGGATGAAAGAAAAAATAAAATATGAAAAGACAAAGTATAAAGTCTGAACCCTGTAATATTCACCTTCATCTGTAACAGCAACAACCTCTCTGACCTCTCTGACCTCTCTGACCTCTCTGACCTCTCTGACCTCTCTGACCTCTCTGACCTCTCTGACTACCTGAGGATCGTCACACAGCTGCTGCTGCTGCAGGGACGGACACATTCACTGCTTCACCACAGGCAGCGTCACTTTCTTCATTCAGCTCTGACGGTCGGTGTGACAGAGACAGACACAGAGAGAGAGACAGACACAGAGACAGACAGAGAGACAGACAGAGACAGACAGAGAGACAGACAGAGAGACAGACAGAGAGACAGACAGAGAGACAGACAGAGACAGAATGAGAGACAGACAGAGACAGACAGAGAGACAGACAGAGACAGACAGACAGAGAGACAGACAGAGAGACAGACAGACAGAGACAGAGAGACAGACAGACAGAGACAGAGACAGACAGACAGAGACAGACAGACAGACAGAGAGATGGTCCCATACAAACACCTACATGTTGGGATGCAACACGAGATCAAAGTGATGACGACGTCGGACAAGAAGGAAAGAAGAAGAAATCCGTCGTGCTCTCAGAGGATCAGACTAACACTTGATGCTTCCTGTAGGAGGAGGAGCGTGGAGTCGAGGCCACACCTCTCCTCGCTGTGCTCAGAGTCGGGGTGGGGGGGTGGGGGTGGGGGCTGTCATGGGACAATGTGCTTATCCATTAGAAAAAAACCTCTTGAACACACGTGAATGGATTTGTATGAATGTGTCCCTCCCCAGCACAGAGTCTCCCGCCCACAGCACGAAGCTTTAAAAGGTCTGGAACAGGTATAAAGGCACGTGACCTTAAACAGGTCTGTGACAGGGGGAGGAGCTACTGCTGCCAGAGCCACTGCAGTTCCACGGTGCGCCTAGGTGCTCATGGGAAATGTGGTTCTTTGGGATGCAGTAAGACCTCATCTCCTCACAAGTCTGCTACCATATACTCTCTGTGTGTGTGTGTGTGTGTGTGTGTGTGTGTGTGTGTGTGTGTGTGTGTGTGTGTGTGTGTGTGTGCGCACAGAGTTGTGTAAAAGTGAGTGTGAGTGTTTCAGACGTGTCCGGTGACGGCGGTCACCCTGATGGTCCCGACACTGATCTCCTTGTTTCCCTTCATCAGCTGCTGCAGGCTGGGCAGCGTGGCCACGCCCCCCGCAGGCATGTGCGGGAACTGCAGCTCCGTCTGCCGCGACTTCCGCCGCTTCACGGAGCGTTTCTCGTGACGGGACTTGGCGGGGGACTGCTGGAGGGGGAAGCTCAGGCTGTGGCCGTTGCACAGGCCGGCGGTGGGGAAGGTGGGAGAGGGAGGGGGGAGGCGGCTCGTGTAGGACTCCTCGGAGTGGGTGGATGAGCTGCAGCTGCTGGTCTCTGACGGGAACTCCTTGGAGGTGCAAGTTGGCAACGGCGGCTCCTCCTCTGTGGAGGGAGGGCGAGGCGGCGGCGGGGGAGGAGGGAGAGGAAGAGGAGGAGGAGGGGGTAGGGCAGGGGGCGGGGCAGGGAGGCATGGGTGGAAGCCGTTACACTTGGGGCCGCCGTTTGTGAGCGGAGCAGAGGGATCGGACGCCTTCACACTCTCAACCTTGTCCAGTGACTTTGTCTTGCAGCGTTTTTTCTACAGAAGAAAAAAAACAAGAGAGAAGAAGAAAATAATGAAGTAAACATTTAAAGAAAGTCAAACATGTAATAATGTGAAGCCGTGTTAACCACTATTGTGCTGCACACTGAGGTCACAGGTCAGAGGAGGGCGGGACAGTCTGGTAGGAGTGATAGACTACAGCTGACTGACTTATTTAAAACTAATCACCTCCTCGTGGTTGTATCCCTCCGCCACAGACTATATCATATAAAATACTAACTGTGAGCTTGACCTTTGACCTTTAGCCATCAAGATCTAATCAGTTCATCCTTGAGTCAAAATGAACGTTTGTGCCAAATGTTAAAGTTCCTTTAAGGTGTTACGGAGATAACGTGTTCACAAGGCCAAAACATTGTTTTGTGAGGTCACCACGTCCTTGACCTTTGACCTTTGACCCCCAAAATCTAATCTCAGTTCATCTTTGAGTCCTAGTGAATGTTTGTGCCAAATGTGAAGCAGCTCTGTCGAGGCGTTTCTGAGATATCGTGTCCATGAGAACGAGACAGACGGACGGCCTGAAAACAAAATGGCCGCCGCTCTGCCTGTCGCCGGGCGGAGGAATAAACAGCCCACAGTGGTTAACAGACACAGCAGGGGTGGAGCTCCTGACTGACACTAGGAAACAACACAGCACTGACAGTAAAGGCGGCCGTCACAGCAGCGGTGGGAACAGACACTGTACCTTTTTCTCTGGAGAAAACCTTAGAGGTTCTACAATGTACAAGTCATCTGGACCTACTGGGGAGGGGAGAGAGGGGCGTGGTTAATGATGGAATGGGAAACAGGAATACATACATGTAACAAGCATGACGTGACCTTGCAAGTAGTTTCATATAATGCATCATGGCTTCATGTCTGCACAACACTTTGACTAGAAGAACTAGAGGAAGCTCTAATCACAGAGAAGCATTAACCACTTATTCTTTTATTAATTACTACTTGCAAAAGTCCATGAGCCAGCGAAGCATCGAGCTCTATCATTACACTCTTCAGCTGCATGTGGCACAAGCTGGCGATGACAGTCTCTCAGCTCAAGGGTCCACTCACTCTCTCTCTCCCTCTCTCTCTCTCTCTCTCCCACACACTCAGCTGAGGGATAATGAACAGCAGAGGGAGTTTTAGGTTTCATGAGTCACAGATTTTATTCTTCTGTTTCCTGCAGCAGCCTCTCCCTGCAGGGGGGGGGGCGACCCCCCGGGACGTCAGCCGCTGAGCGGGGCAACATGCGTGAGAGGAAACGGTGGAGATAGAGAGAGAGGGAGAGTGGAGAAGATGGAGGAAGGAGTGGGCAGTGCGTGGATGCGGACAGCTGAGCGGTGCGAGCTGCGGCGGCGTGAGACAGCTCGGCCTGACGGGTCTACGCTGCTGAGAGCGGACGCTTCACGCCTCGCAGCTGCTCGTGTTTCAATGGCGATCAATGGCAGAGGGAGAAACACAAGAGAACATTACAGAGAACCGGAGGAGCGGCCTGAGCACAGTGTGTACGCTGTGTGTGTGTTTTCAGAGGGGGGGGGGCTCTTACCTTCTGTGGAGGACAGGTGGAACGACTTGGAGCGGACCAGCGGACAGGTGACCCTCCGCTTCAGGCTCATGTCGTCGTAAGAGGAGAAGCATCTGAGGAGGAGACGACACTGACGTCAGCGCCAACACTCACAGGAGAGACAGAGTGTGTGTGTGTGTGTGTGTGTGTGTGTGTCACACCTTTTAGGGCTGGGGTAGTGGTTGCTCTTGGGGAGGGCAGCAGCAGTGGTGCTGGGGCTGGGGGCGGAGCTGCGGCAGCACTGCAGACACAGCAGGAGGCCCAGAGACAGACACAGGACCAGAGACACGACCAGGTAACTCTGACGGTCGGACACCTGCCGAGACAAACACCCAGAGTGAAGAGTGACGCTGCAGCTCTGACGCCCGTCACCTCGTCAGGACCAGAGACACTGACGTGAGGATCAACCGCCGCACTGCACATGGAAACTGTTTAACACACGGCAACACATTCTGCTGCTGCGCTCATTTGCTTTACAAGGGTCTGCAAAACAAACCAACCCCAGTGTTTGTGGTAGAGGCCGAACACTATTTTTGGCTTTCGCTGTAAATTTAATTGAAATTCTTTTGCGGCCGTTGGCAGCTGCTTCTCTCTCAGAGCGCTGAGTATTTACTCCTCGGCTGGAAGCAGAAGCTTCTTCAGACAAAGCAGCTGACTGTTGCTCTCAGTGAAGGTCACTCAGCTGTTTCAGTGCGAATCAAACTCATTCTGGGAAACACCAGCAGGAATATCTGGGAGCACTGAAAGTCATGTTTGCTTCCTCCACATTTATCTGTTACCTTGAAATCAAACGGACTTCCTGTGTGCACACGGCCCGGCGACGTCTCTGTATATCTACTTCCTGTATTCTCTCCCAACTCTACGACTGAGTCCTGGACAAACTGTCCACAGGAGGAACGGCAAGTATTCAAACACCAGCCACATCATTCCCTCACAGCTTTTCTGTTCAGCCTGTTTTCATTCTGGTTTCAAACTGCTGAACATCCAACAACCCTCTGACTCAAGGTCACATGTCGAGTTTAAAGTCAGGATAAAAAAATAATCACATGTGGCTCTAATCCTCCTCCGTTTGGCGTGAGGCTCAATTTGAGAATAACGTCGGAGGAAAAGGAACTTGTTGGATGAAGAACGTGGTGCCGTCAATAGAGTCACAAATGAAATTGCTAAATTGAACATTGAGCACAAATGATTCGCCGGTTGCATCAAGCTGCTCACGGAAGCCGAGGCCATAAACATGAACCCGTCTCCAGTGAGCGAGCGGCAGGCGGCGTGCGCTGTGAGCTCTGTGGCGAGTGTGCGTCACCTCTCTCTGCAGCTGGCCGACCGCAGCCGTGAGATTTAACATCAGCTTGGTGACGTTCTCCAGCTGGTTCTGCAGCACCTGGATGGAGTCGGTCTGCTTCTGGTCCTGAAAGGAAAACAGTGACAGTGACTCAGCTGTTCAACAGGTGAGGACTCAGGTGTTCACTGCTGTGACGGACTGAACTCTGACGCACCTGCTCTTCAGCGATGCGGGACGTGTTCTGCAGTTTGATGATGGTCTTGTTGAACGCTCTCTGCATCTCCTCCATCTGTTTACGGTACCTGAAGAGGACAAATGCAAAACTGCTCATACCTCTCCACACACCTGTAGCTGTGACGCACCTGTAGCTGTGACGCCTGACACGTGTTATTACCACTTTATAACACGTTTACATGCACACTGATATTATTCCAAATAGATTCAGATCATGTAAAGCATCAGGTTCAGCTCTGGGTCAGAGTGACTTCGAGTCCTCGCCATCACCAGGATTAATCGTGGAATGAAGGTAAAAACTATAAAATCACATATATAAATAATTATAATATAAATAATAATCTGAGTGTCCAGATGTTTCACCTCTGGCTGAGCTCCTCCAGGTATCTGCTGGACAGACTCATGTTCATCTCCAGAGCTTTGATCCTGTTGTTCAGCCTCATGAACACGCTCTCCTTCTGGCTGGAGCCGTGCACCGCCGCCCCGTTCAACAGCACGCCGTTGCCGTTCGCCGCCCCGCCGTTATAATCCCCCCCGTTCTGCAGCTCTGCATAGAAGTCTGTGGCTGTCCGCTGGACGTTGCCGTTCCCGTTAGCGCTCAGCAGGTCCTCGTCCACCGAGTCGTCCGCCCGGGGGGGCTCTCCGGTCTGAGGGACAGAGTCCGCCTGCTCCCCGTGAGTCTGGGCGCCGCGTCTCTGCGAGTCGCCAGCGTCTGCGCCGGGCTTCGCTGCGTCTGTGTGAGCGTCCGTCGATGGGACAGCTGCCGGCAGGTCAGTGGGGGGGGGGATCAGGTCTTCAGGCCGTGATGCGGTGGGGAGCGGCTGAACAGGCGTCTCCTTGACGGGAGGAACCGTCACACCAGGAGACGCCGTCTCTGAGGACAGGGGGTGTGTGGGGGGGCTGACAGAGAGGGTGGGGGTGGTGCTGCTGGCCTGCTGCGTCTCTGGGATGGAGACTGCTTGAAGGGGGGGGGTGAGGACTGGGTCCAGGGCTGCGTCTTTGATGGGGGGGGGCAGCTTCTCCTCGTGGGTGGGGGTGGGCCGCGTCACAGAGCTGTGGACGTCTGAGAAGCTGTGTGGGGGGGTGATGGAGGTCCTGCTGGGCTCCAGCAGCATGTGCAGGTCTGGAGTGTGAGTGTTGACATGTGTGTGAGTGACGTACGCCTCGCCCTCCGTCTGGCCCCGGGCGGACACCTCGGGCTCCGGGGCCTTCTCTGTGAGGGGGAGGGCTTCCTGTGGGGGGGTGGGTGCAGGGACAGGGATGTGTGGGGGTGTGCTCGTGAGGACAGGTGTGTTCACTACCAGGTGAGTCTGTGATTGAGCGCTGGTCTGCCTCCGCCTGAGGCTGCGCAGCCTCTCCTTGGCGAGCCGGGCGGAGCACCAGCGGTGGAGCAGCTCCGGCAGAGTGACCACGCAGGACAGAGACAGGGAGGAGAAGGAGGAGAAGGGACAGTACGTCCGGCTCTCCCACTGGTTCCTGTCTGCCTCCCTCCGCGTCTCCTCCTCTCTCTTCTCTTCCTCCTCCTCTCCCTCCTCCTCCATCAGGGTGACGGTCG
This sequence comes from Seriola aureovittata, assembly GCF_021018895.1. Classification (NCBI taxonomy): domain Eukaryota; kingdom Metazoa; phylum Chordata; class Actinopteri; order Carangiformes; family Carangidae; genus Seriola; species Seriola aureovittata. The sequence goes on along the minus strand of NC_079369.1, from coordinate 550,361 downwards.
ACTGTCTGGGCTCTTCATCCTCCTCCTCCTCCACCAGAGTGACGATCTGCCTGTCGTCGGGGGAGACGGGCGAGGAGGAGGGAGGAGGTGGGGAGGAGTCACTGGAGACGTTGGAGTCCTCCTGGGGGGCAGGGTGTTCTGGTTCTGCGGGCTCCGGTCTGGAGGAAAGACACAGACACATTAAGAAGAATGAACAGAAGGCGTTTATTGATCGCTGCGTGATGATCGATCACTGATCGGTTCTTACTCTGCAGAGTCGTGAGTTGTTTCAGGAGGTTTGGCTTTAACTTCTGTGCCGCCCGTCTTTCCATCCCCCTCCGCTGTCGTGTTTCCTTTGGACAGAAACAATGAACAAACTCAGGAGACACAGAGTGATCACCCCCCCGGTGTTACCACTGCACAGACGCTGCGAGGCTCCGAGCGCAGCCCTCTGCTGCCAAGCCGCCGTCAGGGAGTTAGAACAACACTGAACCGGTCTCGTCCGGTTCGGACCGAGCGCTCGCTCTGACTCTGTGGCTGCAGAGAACCAGCAGTGAAAAGACATTTCTCAGTTTAGAAAACTGACTTTGTGGATTCCCATTAAAAACATAACTCTTCATTTTTGTGGCAGTTGATAAAATTAAAAAAAGAACAACTTATTTTTGAATGTTTGTTTGGGTTCTTAGCGTTTAGAGAGAGAAGCACAGATCTGAAATCTAAAGAGAAATTGTAAAAGTGCAAGAAGAACTTGATGAACTAAGTTCAGTGGGACTTTTTGCTTTAGCTGGACGTGAGTGGGAGAAGCTGAGTCCAGTATTTGCTCAGTGTGGTAAACACACAGTTCTGCAGAACTCCTCCTGCCAACAGCCAAACAAACATCTGGCTCTGCTGCACATCGACGTTCAGGACATACATGTGCTCACACTTTAGAGAGCGAGGAGAGTGACCCAGTTTCAGAGGCAGATAATTCAAACAGTCTGTGTGTGTGTGGGGGGGGGGGGGGGGGCTGAACGGAGAGCAGGAAGAGTCCCGACTTCATCGTCACTACTGAGGGATTAACAGAACAAAGAAAAAGGGAACACATCTACAAACCAGAACTGTCAATCAATCAAAGGAACAGGTGCATTATGGGATCGAACAGTGACTCATGCTGAGAGGTATTTGGTGTCGTTGATCTGGAAATGATTGATTGCTCCACATGCAGCAGCCAGTCAGTCTTCATATTGTTCCAAGGTGTGGCGGCTCCGTCACAATGAAAACAAACATGTAGCGAAGACGTGACGTCAGTGACGTACAAACAATCATCAATCATCTCTGAGCTCGTCCTGAAGGTTCAGTTCAGGGGTTTGGTCATGTGACACCTCCTCCTGTAAACTACAGTCATCACAGAGGTGACGACCGTTCTCCCTCCTGAAATCTGAAGCTGGTGTCTGGCCTCACAAACAGCTGTGTACTGTTAACCCTGTATGGACGTGGCGATCACTGCCATGTAGTGTGACGTGTTTCAGGTCGGACGCTTCACAAACATGAACAGAGACATGGACAATCTCTGCTACTGTCAGAACAGCTAACGGCTAACAGCTAATGTTTCACTATTCACCAGAAATCAGTTCTTCTTCACTGCTCTGAAACAGTAGCTTCCTGTCAGGGCCTCTGTTCTGGAGCAGTGAAGAAGAACTGATTTCTGGGTGTGAAGCTCTAAAGGTTATTAATAAATGGGGGGGTGTCAGTGCTCAGGCCTGTGGACCAGGATCAATACTCTGTGAGTAATGTTCATGTTTCAGACTAAGTAAGATGACGGTCTGTTTGTCTCCTCACATTAGAACCAGATGGAGAGTTACAGGAACAATATTCATGTGAAGCAGGAAGGAACATAAAGAAGAAGAGTACCTCCTGTTTCTGCTCCACCCTCCAGCTCCGGCTTCCCACCCAGCACGTTAGCAGCAATGTTGTTTACCATGTTTAAGATGGCATCTAAAGGAAAGACACACACACACCAGTTATTTTCACAGACATGAGGTCCCTGGTTTAAAAAGAAAAACCCTGCTTGAGGCCACAGGCTCTCTCTCTCCCCCTCTTTCTCCCCCTCTCCCTCCACATTATTTCCTCTACTTTACTTTTCTGTCCTGAACTTTCTTTTCCAACAAACTTTCCTTCAGTCCACACGTTCTCTTGCTCAGCCCTCCGGCCTAAAAACAGCCCTTGTGTGTAGAGTTTGTGCTACCAATTCAGGAGACAGAGGGGCACCAGTGTGTTTGTGCATGTGAGTGTGCATGTGAGTGTGTTTGTGCATGTGAGTGTGCATGTGAGTGTGTGCTGTGCATGTGAGTGTGCATGTGAGTGTGCGAGGCCAAGTGGGTCATGATACTGAGGAAACATCCAACCCTCTCTAGGAATGGATCTACATCGTGTCTCTCCTGCACGAGGTCACGAGTCTCTGTTCGTCTGCCGCGGCTTTAGTGACATTTATTTTAAAGGTCTGAAGTTTCTGTTGCCACAGAAACAAGTGTTCACTGCTTGGCCCTGTCAAAATAAAAGCCCTGAAAGTAAAAGTCATTAAGTAGTGTGTTTTTAATTATCCCTCATTTATTTATTCAGTATCAGTATCTGTGTTGTTATGGTATAATTATTTACTCTTTGTATGTGAGTGTATATATAGTGTGTGTGTGTGTGTGTGTGTATATATATATATATATATATATATATATATGTACTTACTGGTTGCTGAGCCAAGCAGGTTTTTAGAGGCCTTGTCCTCTGACGGTTGGTAACCAGGAGGATAATCTGGAGACAGAGGTAATATATTTAAAATTCACACAACAAAATGAAATCACATTCAACATTAAATAAATGTTATTCTTTCATGGAGTTTCACAATAAAATACCACACAGAAACTCAGCAGGAAGAGTGGCAGCTGACATTAATAACTCAACATGTTTCACTAACTCACCATAGTCTTCATCCAGGTACTCCAGTCTCTCTGAAGGGTACTGAGAGTCAGCTATCTCCTCGTACTCCTCCACCATGCTGGTACCAAACACCCTACACACACACACACACACACACACACACACACACACACACACACACACACACACACACACACACACACACACACACACACACACACACACACAGTGTTACATGGACAAACCCACCTACAGGAAGCTTCAGGGCCGTTATCAAACAGCAGGAGGAGGTGTGATCTTTTCTTTTGGGGAGAGGAAACTGTTTCATGTTCAGTTCAGATTTAAAGAGGAGAAATGAAAACAGCTCAGTGATTGAGTCACTGTGTGGGTCGTATTTTATAAACTGTTCTTCAGAGGCAGAGAGTCTCAGTCTGTGAAGAGCTGATGTCAGAAATCGTGTTTTCTTAAAGTTAAAGAAGCTGCAGCTTCTTCAGAGGCAGTTAAACTTTCCCAGATTCCTCCTTCAGAAGATCCGGAGAAAATCTACTTTGACCTTCTAGTAAAAATGTGAGGGAAGGTTTTACAGCCCCACCCCCCTAACCCTAACCCAAACACCCAAACACCCAAACACCCAACCCCCAACGGCACAGCAAGCCCCTGATGACCCTGATGCTGTGGGACAGGCATGTAGCTGCACGTGCCTCACACTCAGCACAATAAGCCTCTCACTGCGCTCACACACACACAACTGAGCTTTTCTGTTCATTAGACTGCTGCTGGACTTTGGCTCCGAACATCACAGGAACATGAACTTTAGAGCGAATCTATACGTTCAAGGATAACAAAACTAAAATCACTGTCTGGATTTGATAAGAAGAAGAAGGAGAGAAGCAGAGGAGGAGAGAGAGATGAGATGATGCACCACAGTTCCTGGTATGATGGAACAATAGTTCAGTATTTACACAGATGATCCACAAAGGCCTTTTAAGAGAAAGAGGGTCGGGACAAGCTTCTCCGTCTTACCTGATGAGACTGAGGGGACAGAAATGTTCTGATCCAAAGTGCGAGAGCAGCTCAACCTGCAGGGACAAGGGACAAAGTCTTAGACTGAACACATGGTCCTCAGTTTCCCAGCAGAGCAGATCCCACTGCATTCACCCACAATCCACCAAACACGTGAAGATAAATACTAACATTACCAAGCGGTGCGTGCATGCTCTACTTGTTTAATATCTTTCACATGCATTAAAAGATGCTCTGCCAAAGTTCACCACTTAAAGTATTCCACCATATGTGTGTTTCAAAGCACATCATGACCTCTGACAGAGAGAGAAGAGTGCTAACCTTTATGTACTTGATGAACATCTGAAGCGAGAGAAAGACAGGAGAAGGACAGAAGGAGAGAAATAAAACAAGAAAAAGAAATCAGTGAAGACTGATTCAGGCTACGAGCAAGTCAAGGATCTGGTTACAGTTCAGCTCTCAAACACACTCACAAACACACTGACACGTTCAAGATCATCGTTCTGTAACAGGCGAGAAACTAAAGAGACGTTTAACAAGAAGACAGAAAGGAGCAAGAGACAGAGACTGAGGACAGACGTGAGACATCAGGACAAGACAAGTTTAAACCGATTGGATCAGAGCTCCTCGAACTTTCACACATAATCACTTTACGTAATAAAAACAGTTATTTGATAATTGAAGACATGAATGACAGTGAGCATCCACACGACACCCAGTCCAGAGAGGACGAGTGAGGGGACAGACAGGCTTTCAGTTCATCACATCACTCATTCACAACCACAGTGAAAACTCATGAATGTGCTGGACAATAACTGGAACTAAAGACGCCTCCACTCAGTCAGACGGTGTCTCTCGCTGTAACACACACAGGGACCAACACACTGAGCAACATGAGGCTGCAGGTGTGACTGAACACAGAGGATCCATCAACCAGCTGCAGTCACAGCTCCGCCTCACACCTGGAGCTCAGACCCACGCGCTTCTAATTTACCGTCTTGTTTAAATAGTAAATACACCTGCGCCCATCTGAGCACCCGCGGGTGTTGGTCTTTCAACAAGGTGCGGTCAGGAGCAGGAAGTGACCGAGCAACAGGAAGCTGCTCTGAGGTCAGTGACGTGTATTTCACTGTTGTTGTAAGGAGCAGTGTCCAGAGAGAGATCTGCTCCTACACACAAACACACACACAACGTGTACACACACACACACACACGCGCACACACACACACACACACACACAATGTACACACGCACACACACACACACACACACAAACACGCGCGCGCGCACACACACACACACACACAAACACACACGCGTGCGCACACACACACACACACACACACACAATGTACACACGCACACACACACACACGCACACACACACACACACACACAACGTGTACACACACACACAAACACACACACAACGTGTACACACACACACACACACAAACACACACACACACACACACACAACGTGTACACACACACACAAACACACACACACACGCGCACACACACACACACACACACACACACACACACACACACACACACACACACACACACACACACACACACACACACACACACACACACACACACACACACACACACACACACTCTTCCAGACTTCATTTGTCCGTGTTTGAGCCGTGCGATTCGTTCAGCCCCTCAGATCCGGACTCACTTGACGGAGTTAGTTTCAGTATTTAATCGACTCATCTCAACTAGAACCTGACTCTGTGACTCACTGTGCCGTTACAATAGTCCTCCACTCAGGTGGAGGTGCGCCTGGCTTTTAAAGGGAAGGGGGGATGGCACTGTGATTGGTTAAAAAAACTCCCATGAATAACTAAGAGAGGAAGTACAACACTTCTGACCCGTGCGCCTCGAGGAGCGTCCGGTTTTTATGCCATAAAAATATCAGAGGTGGTGCAGACACGCTGTAAATGCCCGTTAGATATAACTCAGAGTTTTCGGGGGGGTAACTTCATAAGAGAGGTGAAGATGAAATAATACACTCTCTCTCCCTGTGTGTGATACTCATGATCCTGCAGCCAACTCTTTAAAACCTAAAGTGAGAACGTAAACATCTATAATCCTTTACGGTCCCAGTAGCTCAATCTGCTACTGTCACCACAAGTTACATCATGACGCCCTGATGTGTATCTGCCCCACCCCGTCAGTCGGGGGGGGGGGGGGGGTCATAGGCAGCGCTGACATCATGGCTAATTTACCATGAAGTCATAAGGTCATAATGTATGTGTGTGTGTTTAACAGAGTGAATTCATTCCTTGTTTGCTCTTCTCCTCGAGACGTCGATGTTCTGTTGGAGCAGAGAGAAGAAAAAGGTCGTACCTTCACATATTTAGCGTAAAGCTGTTCGTCCAGTGGGAAGCTCTGGACGATGCGCTCGTCGCGGGCGTGGAACGTCCCCAGCTTCACCCACTTGTTGGTCGGATATCTGCAAACACAGCACAGGACAAGTAAGACGCGTGTGTCCGAGCGCCACGCCGTACTTACGAGAGAAATGTGGCACGTTCTCTGGGGCCGGGCATCAACGCCTCACTAAGACGAGGAGTCTGTCTGACTTTACGAGCTGCGTGCGAGACGACGCTGGAAATAAATCCTGAGGGACGAGACCAGGTCTGAGTGCAGAGTCAGAGCTGATGAAGGGAAGGACGTGGCTTTAACCTGCGATGATGCTGTTTGATCAAGTCTTCCCTTCATGTTTCTCACATCTTCACATTCAAAAAGCAACATGGAATGAAAAGCTCATCTGAGAGGAAGAATATGTCGAGCACCGTGGATCCGTGTTTCTGGAGTGTCGTGGGTGGAATATGAATACTGCAGATCCACACACACTAAATGGATGGATCAATATTATAAGAAATATATTTATTATGGAAAGTTTGTCCAAAAATAATTTTTTTCTGGCTTTGGTCCATTAAACCTGGAAGGCCAGACTTAATAAATAAGGGAAAGTAAAATGTGTCCCGTGTGAATAATTAAAGCTCTGGAACAACAGAACTAGAGTCTGGTTGTAAAATGTTCTCACTGTTTCTTCTAAAAGCTGCGTGACTGTATTTACAGTGAAACTGACACTGTGTGAAATATTAAGTGTCAAATGAATGAGAAATGAATGAATTACATTTTAAAGGCGATATGTTGGTGCATTTTTATTTTACAGAATTGTGTTAGTGTCAGTTGACGTGCAGCTGTGACTCTAATATCATGATTACAAGTTTCTGTTGATGCTTCCTGTTTCCGACACAGTGACGAGCCGCTCTTCATTACTGATCCGTTAATCAGCTGCAGATGACAGTGTACTGGGACTGAGACTCATTAGCATATGTGACACAAAAGACTCACGAACTCGCCTCCTATGAAACATGGCGTCCTGTTTGAGTGTTTGTGCACCTGGAAGAAACAAACCTGTCGCTGATGGAAACCAGGAAGTCTTTGGGTGTCGATGAGAAGAGCTCGAAGTTAGCGATGTCCAGCTGCTTGACTTGAATAGGTTCACAGAGCTCTATCACAAACCTGGAGACACGTTAAACAGAAGGCTCATTAAAAGACAAACAGATAAATATAAACGTCATATACAAACTGTCTGAGTCGTTGCACTCACCAGATTTTGTTGCTGCAGGGATTCAGCATGTACAGGTCCATGTTTTCCATGAGAATAGCTGAAGTGCTCTGAGTAAGAGACAGAGGAGTGAGAGAGTGAGTGAGTCAGCATCCACCAACACCATCACGTTTTCATTTTATTTATTCAGTTTCTTATATAACACCCGTTTAACAGTGAACAGCCCTGAGGACAGTTAAAGCTTCAGGGTTTGGTCCATGTGCTGACACAGTGACAGCCGTCTCCCTCGCTGTGTGAGTCTGTGCGTGTGCTGATGTGTGTTTAACCTTGGCCTCGTTGTTGGCAGACAGTATCTTGGCTCCACACTCCACGGACGCGTAGTTATTCTTGAAGTTTTTCTGGACCTTCTTCACGGGGTGGGGGCTGCCGCTGGCTGAGGTGTGGAGAGACTGACCTGGACAGAGGCAGCGTCACAGTTAGAGACTGTTAGAGACTCTGGAAAAAGAGCGCTGCCTGAGAGGAACAAGTGGAGAGGTTACGCAACACGCATAAACACACGCTCTGCTGACCACTGCACATGGCGTGCACAGGGAGAGAGAGGGAGGAGAGAGGGAGATGGAGAGAGAGCGACAGGAATAGAACATGAGGAAGGAAGTAAAGAGACACACAGAGGTACACGACGCTCAGAAAACTGCAGAGTGAAGCACAAAGAAGCAACACGATAAGAGCGTCTTCACGTCACATCAACATCTGCATGTTCTCTTTGTTTCCAGCTCTGAGAGCAACGAACTCAGAGCGGTGTTTGGACTTAATGGGACACTGAGCTGCTGATGGGACGTCTCTCTCTCTCCATCTGTGGTTAGGGGGTTTAATAATGTATGAACGCACTTACTCTTCTCCTTCTCCACCTCCATCACTTGTTTCTTCCACTCGTCGAAGGTGGGGATGTCCTCTTTACTCGGCACCGAGGGATCAGTCTCTCTGCCGATACTGGCCTCCCCCGCCTGAAACACACAGAGCTGCATCACACACACGACCCCCGTCCTGACATGTTTATTATCTGAGGACGTGATTTAACACATTTACAGCCGTAATGACAAAAGCATGATTTATTATTATAATATCAGTTTTCCAGTCCCGGGGTTTACATGACATGTTTAATGTGTAAAAGGGAGAAACAAACGTCCGACACAGACTGAACGTGCAGAAAATAATCTGTTGAATCATTTACATGGTGAAGCTTTTCTTCTCCTCCTGTTTGGTCTTTTAAACTGATTATTGATCAGAATCTGTCTCTGTGTAAACGGACCTATGACCTCCTCGTTACTGCAGCAGCAGAGTGTGTGACCGGTCTGATGGTGCTGACCGGACCTACACAACATATACATTAAACATTAAACAGCCTCCTGTCACAGCAAAACTGATACTGTAAAATGTTTTATTACCAACAATTACACAGAATATAAAGAGAAAATATTCACGAGTGGGGAGAGCGAGGAGAGAGAGCGAGGAGAGAGAGCGAGGAGAGAGAGCGAGGAGAGAGAGCGGGGAGAGAGAGCGGGGAGAGAGCGAGGAGAGAGCGAGGAGAGAGAGCGAGGAGAGAGAGCGCGGAGAGAGAGCGAGGAGAGAGCGAGGAGAGAGAGTGAGGAGAGAGGAGCAGGAACGGGAGGCTAAATAAGTCACTGAGCCCCCCCCCCCCCCGGCCACTACAGCACAGAGAAGCACTGAGCTGTGAATAATATTTTGATGGATTATGTAATCGCCCTGTTGGACCTCACAAGAGTCTGAGAATAAAAATGCTCAGACTCAGACGCTTGTTCTGTGAACGCCTCAACACTCACTGCAGGTGAGCGGCAGGAACATACAAACACAGAACGCACACAGGTAGAGTCCACCTTTAACCATCCTTCGTCCTCAGTTGACTTCACTCGCTGCCTGAAACATTCAAAGCTGCCCTTTGCTGGAACAGCTGCACCCCCACTGAATATGTAGGACTTTCAGTCCAGCCAGTGTCTGCAGCATTCAGCAGGAAGAAAGACGAGGTGACGGCAGCGTGTGACACTGTGCAGCAGATATCCGCCTCCCGGACCTCGTACACTGACGAGGGTCATCCTTGATCTTTGGGTCGTTCCAGCTGCGGCACGTTTAAAAGCTACTCAGGCTGGTTTAGCGCCTCCTCCGCTCTATTAGCCAGGAGATTCATTCTGTTCAGATGGAAGGAGGATTCCCGTCCTGCCGTCGAACAGTGGATCAGAGAAAAGATTCGAAACACCACGAGAGGCTCTACATCCAGATTCTACTGGAGCTCAGTTAATAACTGAAGAGGATCAGAATCTACGTTCTCCTACCATCCTCCGTCACTTTTAAATTACTGTTATTATTGTCTTTTTTCCCGTTCCAGTGCAACCTGCATTGTTGTGAACATCATCTTGTTTATGTTTGATACTGAAAATAAACCTTGTTAAAAGAAACTGAAACTACGAGCTGCTGACCTGCTGTTCTTGGTGGTGGGAGGTGTTGGCCTCCCGGTCCAAATCAGACAGCCCATCCTCCAGCTCCTGCCGCCGCCGCTGCTGCTGCTGCTGCCGCTGTTGTTGTTGTTGTTGTTGTTGTTGTTGTTGTTGTTGTTCCTGGTCCACGTTGCCTGGAGCAGGCTGGAGCTCTGCTTCCGGACCAGAACTGAGACTGTGGTCTGACCGCTGGTCTTCTACGCCGGCGTCGTCCACACTGCAGTCCAGACACGGGGCCAATGAGGTGGAGAGGGGAGGAGGGAGGAGGAGAAAGGGGGAGAACATCAGTAAGGGCGCAGTAATGTTGGACACATGATGCAGGTTATTGACAGTCCGTGGATGGGAGCAGGCAAAACGATGGAAAAAGGAAATGAAAAATAAAAAAAGCAGAAGTAAGTGGAGAGCAAGGCCAGCAGGTCGACGGATGCGCACAGCAGAGAGGTGCAGCTTGTACCTTCATTACCTGTCTCTGTGCTCTGATTGGCTCCTGGGGGTTTGAAACTCACCTGAGGAGAGGGCTGCCAAAAGGGGAGTTTTCACAGGTTGCCAGTTTGGGGGGAATGACCCCGCACTGTGAATCAGAGTGCTCAGCAAAGACAAAGCTGTCTACTGGGAATTCATCTCCTGCACTGGCAACCCGCACTGCACTGAGGGAAAGAAAGGACACGGTGTTTACCACACCTCCTTACACTGGGGGGGGGGGGGGGGGCACACAAGAGGGAGAGATCAACAACACAGAGCAGGAGAGAGGGAGTGAGGATAAAGAGAGGGGGGGATGGACAGAGGGGACGGAAAGGTGGGACAGACGTCGTCGTCGTCGTGGATTGAGGTTTTCTTCTCTGAACTAATCTCGGTCAAAGTTCCACGTCCTTGGCTGATGCTCCACAGACAGGAAAACAAAAAGTGTGCACGTGTGAGCGATCCGTGTAACTTCACAGCGCTCCACCACCACTTCATGAAAAGTGAAATATCAGGACGTGAGAGCGGCTCTCCTTTTCTCTCAGTGACCAAACAAAACCAGTGGAAACAAACAGAAAACTGAAGGAAACCAAAGTTAACCAACAAAAACATCAGCGAATGTGACGATGAGCCGTCATGAACAGACCCGGGTCGGGTTGAAATTGGCTTTAACCACCATGAGGTGAGAGATGTTCTACTGACTGTTCTGTGGTTAGAGCCAACCTCTGGCCCCCGACACCAGGTCCTGGACTGAGGGAGGGGTCTGAGCTTACCCTGTGTGGACTGGGCCGGCGCTCTGTGAGGTAGGTGTGTTGTCAGCTTCATCTGGGAGTGTGGCCTGGTTGGAGTCCAGACTGGGGTGTGCAGCAGGGCCGTCACTGTGGGTTTCTGCTTGGGCCGGGCCGTCTGTGGACACGTGGCCCTGTGCTGGAGCTGGCTCTGGAGTGGAGGACACCGGGGGGTCCTGGTCATGGTCCTGTGTGTCGGCCTGTAGGTCCGAATCAGTGTGGGGGGGCTCTGTTTGGGGTTGTGGCTCAGGAGCAGCGGATACAGTATCGGACTCTGGGTCCGGCCTGGTTTCCTCCACCTCCGCCTCCTGAGGATTCACAGTCTGGAGACAGAGACACAAAAACATCGTCCATCGGCAGCTTCAGCAGCATGAGCCCATCTGTGTGTGTGTGTGTGTGTGTCAGGAATCACACGTGAAACACACACACCTTCAGTTCGATTACATTTCTACAGCTTCACCACCGTTTACAACCTGAACCAGCTCCAGTTGATTCATTAAGTCCCGTTAAAAACACAGACCTACAGCTGGATGACACGTCAGTATAACTGTTACACTACCTTTATTTTGCGAGTGGTCAGTGTAATTCTACCTGTAGCACAGGTGTTACACTGGGAGCTGAGAGGCATCACATCCACATCACTAATCACTGTTATTCTGAGTGTGAATGTGAGTCCGTCAGTCGTCCTCCTCAGAGGATGAAAAGACAGTTTCTGTTTCTTTCTTAATTATAGTCCAGGCCTTTATAAATAGAACAATCTGTCTTTATTAATAGTGCAGAAGAATAAAAGGTTGAATAGTTGAAACGCACTGATCTCATGTTGGTCTTGTTCACAAAGAGCTTTACAGCTTGTGTGACGACTTCAACACTCCTCCTCTCAGTGTGTTATCATTTCATCACTCTCTCTTTGTCTTTACAGTCTTCATTGTTTCCTGAGTTTGTTTTCATTTATAACTTAATCATTTATCTGTGTGTGTGTGTGTGTTTTCTCTGATTGATTAGTATGTTTTAATACTGAATGATTAGAGACGGGTGTCACCTGTTCTTGGTGTGTGTAGCTGTGTGTTTCCAGCTGTAGTGCTGCTCTCTCCGTCTCTAGTCCCATATCGTATGATGTGTGTGTCGTCCACTCGTCCACCTGGGGACAAAAACAAATGATCCATCACACAGTCTCCAAGAGAAACCTCTTCTCTTCATCTTGAACAGTAATCAATCAATCAATCAATCAATCAATCAATCAATCAATCAATCAGACTTTATATGTAAAGCACTTTTCATACATACAATGCAACACAAAGTGAAGGCTGCAAAGCAAAGATATGTATTTTGTATTTTGGTGAATAAAACCATAAATGAAAAGTTAGACATTAAAAATCATAAAGTAGTAAAGATAAAATAATAAAAGACTAAAAGAGAGGAGATGATTGGAAGAGAATAAAAACAAAAACAAAAGCAGTAATAAAATAAATAAAAGTAAAAATTAAAATAGATAAAAGTAGAATATTAAAAAGGAAAACGTTACAGAAAATATAGAATAAAATTTGAGTAAAGGTGTTCAGGTGTTCAGGTTTTCTGTGGAGCAGTAATATAACGCTTCACTGCAGGTTTTCATTCTGACTTTAACTAAAGCCACAAGCAGCAGACCTGAAGGTCCTGGAAGGTCCAGAGGATAAAACCTGATGAATGAGAGGGACTAAGACCATGAGGACAATAAAGTAAAACAATAATCAATCACTCATCAGTAAATGACAGACCGCAGCAGCAACCATCAAACTGCTGGAGAGACTTTGTCAACAGATTGTGTTGATTTAAACAAATGCATTTTGTGTGTGAAAATGTCAGACGCAGAAGGTCTTTGCTTCTCCGGCTGAGAAAGAGGCTTTTATTGGACGGACAAAGAGTGTGTTCTGAGGCCGACCACAGACTGCCAGGCCGCTAACAATGACTCCCCTTCTTCTCTGCTGACACATGCATACCACACACACACACACACACACACACACACACACACACACTTCCCCAAATTATCACTCACTGATACACACACACACACACACACACACTCACTCACTCACACTCACTCACACTCACACACACACACACACACTTCCCCAAATTATCACTCACTGATACACACACACACACTCACTCACTCACACTCACACACTCACTCATTCACACACACACACACACACACACACACACACACACACACACACACACACACACACAACTTCGAGGGTCCATTCATAAGAGCTGAGGGTGCCGGCTCTGAGCCGGCATCGGCCCACCTCAGCAAACCTTCCTTATGAGACGTCTCCTCTCTGAACGGAGGGAACGAACTCCAGCGACGGACTGACAGAGGATCCGTCTCCGTGGTTACTGAGTCGTGAAGAAGAAAGAACAGAAAGGCTGAGGGGTGTGGGGGAGGGGCTTTGTGTCCTCTGAACTTTAACCACAGCCTATATCACCTCCATCTCTGTGACTTCTGGTACAGAGCGGACCGTGTTTCTGACGGCGTGTTTCTGACGGCGTGTTTCTGACGGCGTGTTTCTGACGGCGGCTCTAATCTTCATGTTACCACACGTTGACTTACACAACATCATTATGGCATGTAAAGGAAGAGAGATAAGACGCAGCCACCAACAAGTTTTCTTCTTCAACAAAGACTTATGTAACACCCTCCCCCCACACACAGCCTGGCCGCCGCCTCCTCCTCCTCTCTCCAAGCCTCCTACTTTTAACCAGGGGTTACTGGGTCACTAAAGTGCACCTCCCACCTCCCACCTCCACCCTCCACCCTCCTGGTGTTATGCTAACTCATACATTTCATCATGCGCGGAGATCTAATTATACTGCGCACCACTGCAGCAGCTCTGTGAGCCACACTAACAGTCCACTGATCTGTGGGGGATGTGACGGGCAGGACACAGTTTCTTTTGAGACATTAAGAAGTCGGTGTTTTATTTGATTTGAATCTTCTGTTTTCCACAGACCTTGTGTTGCGTGGAGTCCAGCTCCTGCTCCTGCTCGTGGCCGACAGGGTTGTTGTCCCCGGCTGACTGACCTGAGCCAGACGAGCTCTGCTCTGAACAAAACACATGTTGACTGGGGAACCTGCAACACAGAGAGGGAACGTTTGTCAGTCACAACTAGAAACACCTTATAACCCACTCAAGGCAAACCCCCCCCGCCTCCACCCTTCCTGTCCGCTGCCAGAGGTTTCCCATCATGCACTGCTACTGAGCTCTTCACCTGCAGCGTGCCGGACCGGACCTGGAGAATTACTGCTTCTGTGTTCATGTTAACAATGAGCTGAGCGCACTGTCCTCAACTTTTAGCACATGAACGCTCTGCAGTGACAGACTGACGGACGAGAGAGGGAGAGAGAGAGACAGCCGTTTTACCTTTTTACTGATCCGTCTTAATTATTTTATTTTCTTAATGGTTTTTAATTCAAACGTTTGATTTCTGGTGGTTTTCACTGTGTTTAATCTTCACACTGTCAGAGTTTATTTACAGCTTCCTTGATAATTCAGACTTTGAGCAGCACACTGTGTTTCCACCTGGAATGAAATGTGCTGTATAAATAAAGTTTGAAATGAAGTGAAGAGTCAAAACGAGAGGAGAGCGAAGGGCTGTCGAAACATGTTCCCCCCGCCATGACGCTACCTCACCCACTAACTCACACCTGGCGTCTCTGATGTGTGACAGTCAGCTGACTGCTGCAGAGCCATGAGACTCATTACAACAGATTGAATCAAAAACAAAGACGCTTCACACGCCGACTCCTCGTCAGACAGAACAAGACCAGAACCGAAACCGATTCAGTTACTAAACAGTTCATGTACTCATGTATACTGGTTCTATTATGGGGAACCACAAGCACGGACATGTGCACGGTACACCTGCTGAGACCTGAAGGCCTGAGTGTAACATCCAAAGACACAAAGCTGGGGAAGAAGCACCATGTGATTCTGAAACTGGAGCGCTCGAATACCAATGTCAGGACAGAGCGGGACACATGGACGCTCATGTTAGCGCCCTGACAGCCCGCCTGTCAAAGGGAGGGAGAGACAACCATCAGAGACAACCATCTGTCCCAGAGAGAGTCCTGTCACTCAGAGCGCGTCTCCGTCTGCACTCGCTTCATTAACATCTGAGCTGATTGGATGATGAGATAAAAGATGACAAGAACACCTGGAGAAGTGAGAGAACCTTGTGTCGTACACGCCATCACACTCAGGAGCAGAATTACTGCCTCCGCCGGCCTACAGGTCTCCACCACTGTTCCCCAGGTACAGCTGAATAATAATACAACAGTATGATGTCACAGTGATGTTGACCTTTGACCTTTTGGATATAAAATATCATCACTTTGTTATTTTATCTTATTAGACATTTCTGTGGAATTTTAATATTAATGATGATAAAGCTAATTTGTATTTTACCTTTCATACAAGAAATGACCTGCACCAGGTTCTTCACATGAACATAAAACATGTTAAAGCTTTGATCTAAAGTTAAAACATTAAAAACATTCAAATGAGATGAATTAATGAATGAAATAATAAATCATTCAATAAGAAGACGTTCAAAGGAAAAACTGAGCAGCAGAAACGTGACGCAAAGTTTAAAGTTTCAGAGCGAGTTAAAGTGAAGAAATAAGTTTGGAGCTTTCTTTTAAAAACACTTAGTGAGCTGCCTCTCTGATATCTACAGGTATCTATAGGTATCTATAGGTATCTATACCTGACATCTATAGGTATCTATAGGTATCTATACCTGACATCTATAGGTGGTGTGTTTTGACACCACAACGTGACATTTACCGCTGTCATCTTGGATCCCTGCTGATGATAAAATGTGTGCGTGTTCCTAAACGCCTCATAATATAGACTTCCCAGGAAGAGGCAGCTCAGGGCCACAGAGCCGGGAGGGAAACTTAAGAGTGAACAGACCATGAGCTAATATAGGCTCCTGGATAATTTTAGATCCATAGCTTGAGACTATGTTGTGGGGAGGACACCCTCCACATGACACCACCTGAAGACACCGCGGAGTTACATAACAGTCTGCTCTAAACATGAGATGCCAGAAAATCACACGGCCAACATGCAAAAAACCCTGCACAGGAAACTTTGTCAGTAATGACTTTATTTTTATTCATTTATCTATTTATTTGACCTCAAACTGACACAAATGTTTAGAACTGTTTTCTAATCCATTAAATGAAGCATTTGATTGAATGACTCAGATAGTGAGGGTCTGATTCAACGAAAGAAAGCGTGATCAGGTTACATGTTCAGTCATGTCCGATCTGCTCTTTGCTCCTCAGCAGGTGAAATCATGTCAAACAGCCGACGACACACCCAGAGATCCTGGCAGGTTACCATGTCAACCACAGGACAAGAGACGGGCCGTTCACAAGAACCTGGACACCAGCAGCAGGAATCGAGATGCAGCAACAAACACGTCTCTCAGATTCCTCTGAACCGCTCTCTCATATAAAATAATATAATCTAACATGCATGTGTACCTGTGGCCTACCTGCACATATAATTCATTAATACCTCTAATCTCAGACTGTAGGTCAGTTCAGGATCCACGGATCACTATTCACACACAGAAAAACACCTTTCATTCATCCAAACTCGTCATCTTCAGTCAGTGATCCGACGTGTTGGAGTTCAGAACTCTGCAGCTGCAGGACGAGTGTTAACTGGTTTCATTTCCTTGGCTTTCGTCGCTGTGCAGGACGCCACAAAGCTGTAGAACTGCTTCACAGTCTCACATCATGGTCTGAATACTTTGATTATTTTATATCAAGGTCTCCATGTTCCTGCATGTTCTCTGAGACCAGGTTTTAAACACTCTCAGCTGTGGGACCTGTGGTGTACGTCACGGTCTCCCTCTACACTGAAAACACTAAATCTAATAAAGGAAAATGCCCCAAAAAAAGTTGATGTCATTAAAAACCAGGAGTCAGAAGTGACCTGTTCATGTTCCCAGACTTTGTGTTATTATCCTTTTTAAAGGCTTCAATCAGTCTGATAAGGGAACACTTGTGTAAATACGGGAGTGACACACATCACACAGTGCAGGTCACACAGTAAACACTCCTGTGTAAACTTCCGTGATGGTTCATGCAAATCTGACTGACATCCGCGATGTTCATAGAAACTGCCGAGGCACAGATCGCTATTCAAATAATCAATATTCAAACACGGAGATTAAAATATGTGGCGCAATTCAAGACCATGAATGCCTCGTTCTTACTGAGCCACATGTAAACTGCCCCCCCCCCCCCCCCCCGTGTCATCGTCATGAATGAATGGAGAGACCTGAGTGTTGACATTCCTTCTGAAGGAGAGAAGAAGAAAAGAGGGAGAAAAGCTGCTGCTCTGAGAGGATCTGCGTGGGGGGGGGGGGGCGTACTGTGACCTACTTTAAACGGTTATACAACAGTGGGAGGGGGCACTTATGACCCACGAATGTAGAGAAAGGCAGAGAGCAACAGCAACAGAATGGATGTTTAAATGTACCAGTGGTGGGTGAACTGATGAAGGAGCCTGAGGCGAGACTAATGAGTCAGCAGCCTGTTCACACACTTCCTCATTCTCTCTCTCTCTCTCTCTCTCTCTCTCTGCTTCCTGTCCCACTTCAGGAGCACCGGGGGAGTTTAAACAATCTCTCTGTCCTTTACACCCCCCCCCCCCCCCATGACTGAACACCGTCCAATCCCTCTGTAATATTCCTGTCAGAGCTGAAGTCCACATGATCGGCACAGACAGACGGACAGACGGACGTCTCCTCAAACCGTCTGTGCTGGTTCAGACAAATCCCCTGATATTTCCTGTTGGCTTTGGGACCATTCAGACTCGGGGGACAGAGACATAACTTGACCAAATCAACTGTACGGCATCGTACCAGCCGACTGCGTTAACACAACACTGCAGAGACAACAGGCTGAAGATGATTTCATCTGCCAGCAGCAGCTCAGACCTCGTCACCAGCTGCTGTGGAAACCTGCGCTCTGATCTCTGCTCAGGCAGGATGTTTGTCAAGTTACTGAAGGTTTTCACCCTGCATGACAACATGTGTGGGCTTGTGTGTGTGTGTGTGTGTGTGTGTGTGTGTGTGTGTGTGTGTGTGTGTGTGTGTGTGTGTGTGTGTCTGCCTGTAGCCTTAGGTCCTGCTCTCTCTGTTCAGACCTGGTATGAACCATACACTGTAAATAAAGATGGACGTCGCCTCTGTGACGTCATCCACAGGTTTTTGAAGCTCAGAGTGAGCTGCTTCACTGTCGCTATCTTGGCAGTGCCTGACTCCGCCCCCTAACTCCTGGCTAATCCAAAAATGGTCAAAGAGGAGGGGCGTGTGTGGAGCTGAGATTTGCGTGTCAGTTTGTGGCAAGCATACACTCTCGTTAACATCGTTAGCACAGCTGGGCATCTTGCTCGAAGGCTAACACAAAGCTAATTCATTTGTTGGCTAATTAGCTTGCTAACGAGCTAAGCTAACAAGCCATCAATGGTGAGCGCAGACGCTGATACCTAACTGTGACTGCACCCACCTGTCGCTCAAAGAGGCCACGCCCCAAATCCTCCATAACTGTAGTCCTTAATAAAATGTAAACAGGTGAGTTATATAAACAGGTGAGTTATATAAACAGGTGTCATGAAGGAGGAAATCAGCTCTAGAGACCAAAACAGTTTTTGTACCAGGCTGTAAACATGTTTATTTCTGCTGTAAAGTTGGACATTTTAACATGGGAGTCTATGGGGACTGACTCACTGTTGGAGCCAGACTCTAGTGGCCGTTAGAGGAACTGCAGCTTCTGGTTCTTCAGTGTCGATGCTTGGTATTAACATCCGTCCCCCCCCCCCCGACCCATCCAACTGTCTGAAAGCAACAACCCATACGTAGCAGGGAAGTGAGATCTGAGCTCGATGACGCACGTGGAGACACATTTCAATGCCAGACGCACTTAGAGCTGACCACTTGTTTTCTGATTCACGACAGTTTGCCTTCGTCATCATGCCCTCTCGTGCACGCTCGCCTCGGTCACAACATGATGGTGCAGCACATGACGTGCATGACCGGAGCCAGGACAGATTAGCTGCTCTGTCCCTCACCTGGACTCCATCTCTGAGCAGCCTGTTGCTCTTCATTAGGTACGCACGCACGCACGCACGCACGCACGCACGCACGCACACACGCACGCACGCACGCACGCACACACGCACACACAATAAAAGGCCAAATAAATCCAGCTGTTTTCTTCCACATGAGGATAAATCCTTCAAGCAGGCGGAGGTCCCATGTTCAACTAACACACTCTGCTTGGAGTCCAGACAGAGAAGAGTCAGAGAACAGAGACAGAGCTGAGGAGAGAGAATCCAGGATCCACGTGGGCAGAGGGGGAATGTGGGGCAGGGAGATGTACCAGTAAAGTAGGCCAGCGCATCTGCCAGGCAGACAACAACCTGTCGTCACTGTGGAGAGGACAGGAGGGGGGGGGCGGGGCCTAAAAGCCTCTGTGGACTGAGCGTGTGCGTTCTAGTTTTCATCCACATCGAGGCGCAGAACGACGTAGAGCAGCAGTTTGTTCTAAACCCTGCTGATCCTCTGTAATCCTCTCCACTGGTGCATCCTCGCAGCAGCCGGGACGCTGGGCCTGAACTGGTGGATCGCTCTCTCGCCAACACACCTTCACACACACACAGTCCTCCAGCAGCCAGGACTCTAACCCCCTCAGCATGCTCACATTTACCCTCCAAGGACGGGCCCCCCCAGGCCTGTGAGTGACCAGAGAGGCTTTCCCCTCTACAGCCGACCCTGAATTCACACACACACAGTGAACTGCTCTGCCTGTGGAAACTCACAGAGACAGCTCGGGCCGCTCCGACTTCTGTCTCCAAATAAAATGGTTCTAATCAACACAGAACCAGGAACAAACTGTCGACGCCAGATGTTCTGCTGACCGCTGCAAATCTCACTGTTCTCAATCCATTTACTGAAGCATGTTACACTCACTTCCTGCTTTTAACACAGTCAGTTAATGACGGCTCATGTTTGTAGCCAGGAAACACG
>NC_079369.1:482500-525000 GCF_021018895.1 Seriola aureovittata | reverse complement strand
TCACTGAGCCTCAGGTCTCTCAGCCAACGGTCAGGAAAAGGAACCTCCAGCAGAGTCCAGCTGATAGACCCAGTCAGTCATTACAGTGTTTTATCACAACGCGTCTGGATATTTATCATATATACAGACATACAGCGAGTCAACCAGCCACAAGTTAATGAAAACTCAACAACTCAAATATCTTAATTTATCTGCCCAACGAAAAACACGAAGAAACTCACTTTTATATCGTAATGATATAAAAAATAAATAACAAACCTGAGATGTTTTATTTGGTAATTGACTTAAAATATCATCTTTCTGTTGACTGAACCGACTGAGCTCTAATCTGTTTCCAACTGATTCTGAAGAAGCAGAAACATGAGCCGGTGACCTGGTGATCTAAACACAGAGACGTCTGCTGCGCTCGCTGAGGAGGAGGATCCTGACCTGAGGCGGGGGCGGGACACCTGTCCAGAATTAAAGTCTATTCTGTCTGTTATTAAAATCACATCACACAGTATGATACAAAACCTTTGTTTCATTTTTATCTTCTTGGCATTTTTAACACCGTTTGAAAAGACATTTCATTACTTTAGAAATATGAAGCTATTTGTTGAAGTCGCCGCACGTATTACAGTTACAACCATCATGAGTCTTAACGTCACTAAACATTACCAGGTTACCTGGAGCCACACGTCTGATCTGTTGGACATTTTAACACCTGTTAGCTCACACACGCGTACCCATCGTTGCCGTGGTTACTATAAAAACGGTCATGGCTTGGTTAGGTTCAAGAAAAGATCATGATTTTAGGGTCAAATAAGCACTTCCCCAACATCAGACGATCTTTGTCGCCATGGTTACAATAATAACAACGAGCAGTCATGGATAATAGAAACAACATGGGAACACGCTCTCCTGTGTCACATCCTCCTCCTGACGTGGACTCCGTCTCTATTCATAAGTGTCACCAACACTTTTCTCTTCGCTCCTGTCATCATCACTACGACCACTAGAGGTCGCCTAGCAACAAAACCTAACTATGATGTCACAACAACCTGCTGACAGTCGACCTGAGGGCTCGGTCTCCTCTGGACGTAAAGTTGTGTTTTTCTTGTGTCTTCCTGCCTCTGCGACAGGTTTGTTTGGCGTTATGTCAGACAGCCAATCACAACCAGTCTTAGGTCTCGGTACGAGCATGCTGCCTGCTCATTGGCTCACCGGTGCTGAATGACCAGGCGTTGGTCAGTACTCTATAGGACCCAAGTTTGGCAGCCAGGCCTGTATGTAGGTGAAATGTCATGTTTGCTCTGACAGATAACCTCATGGCTTCTTTCTCTGTTGCTATAGAAACAGAGATGATTCACTGTTTGTGAGTTAATCCATTCTTTAAATTCCTCTGTTTGAGACAGAGCCTATCGCACCTATCGGTGAGATAGGCTGCACCTTTGCTCAGGTAGTGAGGCAAGTGAAAACAAACAGGACCTCCTCCAGTCTCTGTGTATGTGAGGCAGCATTTCATCTCTGCATGAAGAGAAGCTCCAACACTGGGTCAGAAAACATCTGTGCAACTGTGCGTCCACATGCACGTGCCGGGTCAGTACAAAGACAGCTGCTGCTGCTGCTGATTATAAATGAATATGAACAATGTCCTTCAGACCACATGAAAGGTAGTACAGGACCACACCTGAGTGGGTAATGTACTTAATGCAAAATATACATCTCAATGATTCCTTCATTCTTCGCTCAGTGACGACGTTCACAGAGCTCAGGTTTCCACTGGGACAATACCACAACAAGGGGGGGGGGGGTGTCTAATGAAGAAGGTGGAGGAGGAGGATGAACACACATGTTGTAAATCATGTTACATGTTACATTACAGGACTGTTAAAGCTACAACAGCAGGAAATGAATACCTGGGGGGTGATGAGCTTCAGGAGGAGGAGCAATAATCACTGTGTCCCCAGGCAGGCTTTTAGTTTCCACTTCACCTTCATGCCCCCCCCCATGGCAGGAACAGCCAAACACTCACAGAGCTCTCTCTGTTTCTGTGTCATTAGCTCTCAGTGCAGGTAAAGGTACAGGTGCTGGTGGGTATGTAGTGTTGGGGAACACAGGCAGAGCTCTCAGTGACGCCAGGCTCTGATACATAACGAGGATCTACTTATGCAACGCCCCAAAAAAAAGGAACTTTAACGACGTGGGCTGAACACATAGTTCTGTTAACGAGAGTCCTCCGGCTCTGTTCTACAGTGCTCACATTGTCTTTGAGGAAATGTGTGAGGACACCACACAGAGGAGGCCACAGTCAAGGAGGATTTCTTAGACTGAGGGAATTTACCTGATGCTATATTTGCTATAATCCATTTGCCTGCTAACTCACTGTGACCTTTCTCTGGGGTATTTTTATGCCCATAATGTTTCTGTTGTTGTGCTATAAAAACAGAGGCTCACAAGACTGCTAAGACTTTGGAAACGTGAGATGAGAACCGAGAGGGCGGCAGCAGAGGGCATGTGAGAACATATAGACCATCTCAGCCTATAGATGATCTCAGGAAGGAAACAGGTTGGACAAGAAAAACCATGCGGCGTTTTCTCACTGGGTCAAAACAAACATCAAAACATACCTCAATACCCTAAAGCAATTTAAACAGCATTTAATTCAACAGCACAAACCCTTAATTATGCAATAATCAGGCGAGTACATGCATTAAACAAAACTTTGTTGTACCTGCTCAGAGAATTGTAATGTCTCTCAGTTCTGTTGCTGCAGATTACAGTGTGTCTGCAGTCTAAGAGAGTATCTTCCCCAGCTGGTCATTTGGCTGCAGCGTTATCTCCTGAGTGCTAATCACATTACATAATAATAATCTTCAAACGCCTGTGAAACTAATAAGCATATGACAGAGGGACAGAAGGAGAAGATGACAAGATATGAAGCTGTTTGTCTTGAGCGTGCAACGATCATAATCCAAGTTTCATTTTGCCCCTCGGGTAGTTTTACAGAATATATAATTAACACAAAGATGTCCACTGATTGGGATAAACAACAGTGAGTTTAATCAGTTTGCGACCTGCTATGAGAGTTGTGTTACCACAGAAACCACAGTCAGCCTCTCAACATCTCACGACCCGAGCTGAAATCTAAATACACGTCTGCAGTGAGCCGTCATTACTGACAATCTACCTGGCTGGAAATATGCAGCCTCACACAAAACACCCTCAAGCACACACACACACACACACACACACACACACACACACACACACACACTTTCTCCAGGGATGCTGATGTCAACAGCCTGAGCTAGCATACCATAAACACAGTAAGATCCCTGCTGCTGACTGTGCAGGCGAAGAGGCGGCACACACAGTCTGCTCTAAGCACTGCAGCACTAAGACGTCCAGCTGAGCAGATCCACATACAACCTGGACCTGAATCATCAACGTTAGCCCTGGCCATTACACAGCACAGCAGAGTTATTAAAGACAAGAGTAACAGAGTAAACCCCCCCCCCAGTCTGCTCACACACAGCCGCTCTCTGTGCCTAAAATCACTGCTGCCTTGGAAACCTTGGGATTACTGCAAGGACTGCATTCCCCGTTCCTCTGTTGCCACTGGGACGTGCGAGAGTTGGCACGGAGGAGAGAGAGGCCGACGGCGACGCGCTAAAAAGGGTTCGCATTAGTAATGAAGTCTAGGCGGGTGGTTGCATGGTCGATAGTTTGTAGGAAAGAAAACCAACGTTTAAGCAAGTAAACACCCGACGTGTAAGACTGTAATCAGATCTAGTAATTACTGAGGATTAAAGGCTGCCTCATTCATGGATTTAATTCTGAATTTGATATTCATTCGGAGTGCTCTTGAATTTAAATGACTAACTAATGATATCTGGATTCCTCAGTCACATTTCTGTTTCACTGGCCCTCAGGAGGAAGAGAGGAGCACCCTGTTCTGACTAGCTTAATGTTCCCCTCCTCTCGTCCTTCTTACTATATCTTACTCTAAATCTATCTGTGCAACACCTGAACCCTTTGAAAACACTCTGATCAATGTGAAAGTGACGATCCTTCAGAATAAAACAGTACAACCAGTGAGCTAATCTTTCCAGTCAAATATTTAGACTTGTGTTTCACATCAGTTTGTCTGTTTTTGTAAAGCATGAATACTGTGAAGATAATACAGGCTGTGTACTGGTGAAAGTCTTACTTATTAATGAGACATTACGTAGTTCTAATCCTCGTAATAATAATAACTAAAACATGAGATCTCAAATCTGTTTCCAATGCTTCCAGGACGCAGAGGAGGAAATAAAACACAACTGGTTTCAGACTGTGATGATCAGGGAGCGACGCAGTCGGCAGCAGTGATTACTGACAGGGTCAGTCAGAGTGTAACGTTAACAGGAGGAGCTCAGGTGTCGGACTCGTACAAACTATAGTTTAAAGGTATTAACTTACTTATTCAACCAGCCATTATGAATGAGATTATCTGCACAAAACAAAACAAACACAAAACAAACACACACACAGCCATCTTAGTTTCTATATAGTCAATACAGGAAGACTCGTATGGTCTGCAGGCCACACACTGGATGGTTAGCTGCTCCTGACTCACCAACCTGGATAAAGGAGGCACGTTAGCTGAACTGTTAATCCCATTTCACAAACCTGTGCATTGTTACCTGCTCCGTGCTTCTGAGATTAAACAAATTCATGAGCGGCGTTAATCTACCAGATGTCAAACCTGTGTGCACGTGCTTTGCTGAACAACTACGATCACCCTTTCGAAAAGGGGGAACTGTAGAATGTAATCACAGATGTAACACATCTGTATTATGATAATGAACTATTTCACACCTTTACTCAGACTGTAACCTCGTGATCAACCGTGTTTTCACAGGATTTTAAATATTGAATCACACTTATTGATCAATTGACATAACACTGACAAACCCTCACTGATTATTTGTACCAGTAAATTATTATTTACATTAACAACATTTCCTCTCAACTGCAGAGAAAGTCATGTTTATTTTTATTTTACATGATTATAAATAAAGTCAATCTGGGTTTATACCTGTTACCTTGACAACAGATAATTCTAAGTTACTTAACCAGCTGATCATGTGGAGTTTTCCAGATAGATAACTGGATTAATTAATAGTTTAATAATGGTTATTGAAGCCTCTAGAAACAGGGAGAGAGAATTATAATTTCAGCTTTATAAATGTTGAGGAGAAAGCAGCTCGTTACAGTCACTTTCTTTATTTCATTATTAATGTTGAGTAACGTTGGCATCACAGTCCAACTTCACTGCTTTAGGTTAGCTAGCTATGTTGCTATTCAGCAGCTGAACACATCTTATCTACCGACCACATAAAACATAGTTTAAAAACAATCTTTATAAACCAGTTATATCAATTAAACAAATACAAAAAAAACCCCACATTTTCAGGCTGTTGTTGTGAGTTGGAGCTGAAGTCAACACTGAGCCGATGTTAGCTCTGTGGCGGGGATGGTTCATTGATGACTGACGGATATAATGCGACAAAAGAAACCCAGAAAACCGACGTGACGGACGGTGTGACCATCACGAGACGTGGTTCTCCTGATGGTCACACTGTCATTTGTGTGACGTGTGGTGGTTAAAGCAGGTGGAGGTGTAGAAGGAGGTGTAGGTGCTAAAGCTTACCAGCACAGGAGAGCTACAACGAGGCACACCAACAAAACGCGCAGCCTCTTCATTATCTTCCCGCGGGGACCAACATCCTCGCTCTTTGGCTTGTTTCTAATCTCTCAGGCTTCACAATTCACCGAAGACGAGCTCGGGGCCTGTTTAACTTTTCAAACGGACAAAACGACTGTCTTCTCCGGCTAAAACCTACTCCTGAGGTGTGCTAATGTTCATTGTGCGGACCAGTTGTCCGCCTCTTTTCCAGCTTCAGTAGCTACTGCTGTTGACGGCTAGCTGGCTCTCGCTAAGTTCAACCCCCTGCTCGGGTCCGACCAATCACACCGCAGCTGAGGATTTTGTCGACCAATCGTAGGAGATGTGGCAACACGATGTCTGAGAAACGCCCCGCCCCCCCGGACTGAGGATGAGTTGGTGACTGTTGGGCAGGACGCGTCATCTACTTATTGATAAGGAAATTAGAAAAGCATGAAACGAGAGTTGTTGCACAACCGTGTGATGTAAAACGTTTCAATATAAAAGACTGAAGTGTCGCTGCATGTGGCTTTGTAAAATAAAATACACGGAAGCTCTTTGTGAGGAGTGGGTGAGGGCTGTAAGGAATCTGAACACTGTGTACTTTTTCCCTCGACACCGAAAAACACATTCAAATAGTATTAAAATGGACATTTCAAAAAATCATGAGAAGATATTTAAATTAGAGTCATTCGTTATGAAAGCTCCAGACTCAATACAGCTGTTATTATTCTGTCTATTTGTCTTTTAACCATGTTTCACTTTTTTGACATTAGAAAATAGTACAATGTTTGTTATTTTAAAGTTAAGATTGTATTTATTTACACAAGGAATAGCATAGAACATTATGACCTTCTTGTTTATAACAGTTTTAAGTTCTCTTATGAATACAGGAGCTTTTCTCATCCCACTTTCAATTCAATTCATTTATCTTTTTGTATGTGACTTATTGGATTGAATTGTGGTTTTTGTGTTTCTTTCTCATTTATTAATAAATTAAATTATTAAATAGGGCTGTTGTATGTTTTATTATTATTTATTATTATTTATTTTATTTAGTGTTGGTGGATGTGCGTCATAGGGGTTGTGTTGTGTATTGTGAGTCTCATTGTGAGTATGAATGATATGGATGTGTATTGATGTATCTCTTGTTATTGAAGTATTGTTTATGAATTGAAGGGGACCTCATGCAGAGGAGCCATTGTTATAGCACAGTGACTAATGTGGATCTAACTAACTAACTAACTAAATAAAATAAAAAATAAAAAATAAATAAATAGAGATAATAGTATTTAGTAAATTCCAAGAGTTATTAAAATGAAAGTGTCATAAAAATCCCATGTTTTGTTATTCCCATAGACTGGTGGAGTCTATATTATATACAAATCTTGTCCCTCTAAAAACATCAATAAAAAAATAAATAAACAAAAACACTTCTTTATACGGTGTTAATGACGTCTTCCTTCTTTAATTGTAGTTAGGTTCTGGTGTTGGTCATTTACGGTTGTTATCGAAAGAATTAGATTATCTGAATACACTCTATGTTGTCTATTTACCCCACAAGAACTACATATCCCAGAATGTAATTCGAGGATAGTCCTAAAAATGTGCCTGTAGCCTTTTTGTTTTTAAATAATATCTAATGTATATCGAATGATAAATACAATATAAAATGATTTAAATTAATACAACTTAAAATACGGTAGTGAATGGACCCAATGTTGTTTTTAGGGATTAATAAAACGTGTTATTGATTTAAAGCGGGGGGGTCCTGAAGTGTCGACAGTCATCTGTTCTGAGAACAGTTGAACAGAAGAGAAGTTTGGGTGAACCGCTGCCTCTCCGCCCTCCTCGCGACACAGCGGCGGGCTGCCCTCACACCGCTCGGTCTCTGTTGGACTCTTAGGCTCGATCATGGAGGTGGTCCCGGGGTTTCTGTGTGTGCTGTCCGTGTTTGTCGCTCTGGTCTCGGACAGGTTTGTGGCGCTGGCCGCCTTCTCCCAGTCCATGGACAGCGACTTCACATTCACTCTCCCCGCCGGTCGGAAGGAGTGTTTCTACCAGACCATGAAGAAAGACGCTTCACTGGAGATTGAATATCAGGTGACAAACATCTGCAATAATGTTGTCAGAAACTATAACTTGAGCTTATCAAACCAGCTGTGTGTGTGTGTGTGTGTGTGTGTGTGTGTGTGTGTGTGTGTGTGTGTGTGTGTGTGTGTGTGTGTGTGTGTGTGTGTGTTAACTCTGTGATTGACCCTCGTTAAACCTGTTGATTGTGTCTTTTATTTTGGTCACTGTTCATGTTTTCTGCACGTTCTGCTTCTTGTATAGAACATTCACACAGACAGCTCTGTGTACTGTCATGTTGAATGAAATCACATCTATTGTGCCAGAGGTGTGTGGGGCAGGTGTGTGAGGTGTGGGGCAGGTGTGTGAGGTGTGGGGCAGGTGTGTGAGGTGTGGGGCAGGTGTGCAGGTTATGTAGGTTATGTGACTTGAGAATGTGGAAACCTGTTAAGCTGGTCAGCTCACTGCACCATGTTCTTGTGTCGAGAAGTTACTCAGTCAAGAAGCTGCCATTTGTTATTTCCAGTGACATGCTGAGCGTATGTACCTGCCGCAGCGTGGACCATGGAGCACAAGGTATCCAGGCTTCTCACCTCCAGAGTCACCTCCTCCTCCACTCAGACTAGTTCCAGGGCACTTCCTGTTTATCCAGAGTCAGAGGAAATATAAAATATGAACCATTTGTGTGAAATTTTGTCATAATTGCTGTGAAGTCATGAGTAATGGTGAAAAACTGTTTTCTGAGGTCACCATGACCTTGACCTTTGACCTTTAGCCACCAAATTCTAATCAGTTGTCTAGATGAATGGTTTTACCAAATTTGAAGAAATTCCCTCAAGGTGCTACTGAGATATCCACAAGGCTAAAACTGTTTTGTGAGGTCAACACGCCCGTGACCTGTGACCTCCCCAAATCTAATCAGTTCATCCTTGAGTCCAAGTGAATGTTTATACCAAATTTCAAGAAGTTCCGTCGAGGCGTTTCAGATATCGCGTCCACGAAAACGAGACGGACGGGTGGACAACTTGAAAAAAAAATGTCCGCCTAAATGTATCACATGTAGTGTTTGAAATAAGTTGTTACAGAAGCTGAACGGGAGCGCAGACCTCCACAACGCCAGTGTCAAACCGCATACACCAGACTTCAGAGAAAAAACTAACAATTCAAATGATCCGGATCTGCCTCAAAATAAAACGTGTTCCTGTGTCTCCTCCATCGTCCTCAGGTGTTAGACGGTGCAGGACTCGATGTGGATTTCTTCATCTCCTCTCCCTCTGGCCAAATGCTGTTCAGTGACTACCACAAATCAGATGGGGTGCACACGTAAGTCCCACAGGTTCAGGCTCACTGTCATTTCCACACACAGGTAGATCACCTGTAAGACATGAACTCAGCTCTGACCGCCTCTCTCTGCCGCAGCGTGGAAACGGAGGATGGAGACTACATGTTCTGCTTCGACAACACGTTCAGCTCCGTCTCTGAGAAGATCATCTTCTTTGAGTTGATCCTGGACAACATGTACATCGATGAGGAGCCAGACGACTGGAAGGAGTATGTTCACGGGACAGACATGCTGGACATGAAGCTGGAAGACATTATGGTGAGTGTGCAGCCAGTGTGAGAGAGAGAGGAAGTGATGTCACTGAACATCAGCTCGGCTGTGATTGGGGCGTAGGTACGAGGCCGCAGGAGCTTTTATACAACAGTTCTACCAGCGCCATGTTAGTTAAATAAACAGATTATGATTCAGACCAACACAAATGGTTCTACACCTGGATGGTACTGCACTGTTGCTAAGCAACACAAACATTTTCCTGACCTGACGATGTCATATGAGCTCACCTTAGGTGTTCCTATACTCTATATCAGCGCTGATGGGATGACTCTGTCCAATCAGATCACTCGGTCTGAACTAACTGTTGTATAAACGCTGACATTTGATGTGACACGTGTTTGTTCTGACTTTGAGCCTGAGTGACAGGAAGAAGTTAAAAAAGTGGTTTTGTTTCTTCAGTGTTTCAGACTTTGTCCCTCTGTTGTCAGCTGTTGAGACATTTGTCCCTGTGCCACCTGCACCCACAGGAGGACACAGGGCAAAACGACCCAGCAAACAGACTGCCAGCTAAATAGCTTGCAATCCACCACATACAGGCTCAGTCACAAGGAGAGTGTCACAAGAATAGACAATGTCATGAACTCTCACCTATTGGCTGAGGGCAGCCAATTGTTTCAGCTTGCACCACAACAGCCTGCCCCCCCGCCCCCCCACCAGAAACAGCCTACATCTGTGTCAGAAGTCACTGAGGCGTCACTTAAAAGACAGGAAATCTGTGTTCCAGCTGTAGAGGAAGTTGTGTTCTCGTGGTCGAGGGAACATACCTTATTTAGCTGCTTTGTTTTCATCCTCCAAACTTCCCCGGAGAGACCTGACCTGCCAGCTGAAAGTCTGACCTGTGTGTCTCCTCTCCTTCAGGACACCATCAACAATGTGAAGGCTCGGCTGGGTAAGAGTGTGCAGATCCAGACGGTGCTGCGGGCGTTCGAGGCTCGCGACAGAAACCTCCAGGAGAGCAACTTCGACAGGGTGAACTTCTGGTCGGTGGTAAACCTCTTCGTCATGATGTTGGTGTCGGCCGTGCAGGTCTACCTGGTCCGCTCGCTGTTCGAAGATAAAAGGAAAATACGCACATAACACTGCTCCACAGACAGAGAGAAACTAACCCACACAGACCTTCTCGATCTCCAGGCTTGTGACTCTTAACACCAGATGTTGTCTACACACATACACATGCATGCACACACATATGACATACTGACGTTCTTGACAACACAACTGTTGCTCTGGTCTCCACTGGAGTTTGAGGGACAGCAGGAACTTAAGCCTGTCAGCACCTCTCCTCTGTAACCTCAGTCTGTTTCCTACAGGAAAGTCTCTGTCTCTCTGTCAAACACATGTTCATGTTCTTCAGTCCCTCCTTGCTGCTGTTAGTCTTCAGAGAAAGTGACATCACTGGCACCACTATTTTTCTAACGGAGCTTAAAATCATGAGGCCGGTGGCCAACTGCAAAAATGTCCTTTTTTCTTTGGACATGTTTTTATTTGAGTGTGAAATGAAGAAAGGGTGTCTGAGGGTTTTCTATTTGTGTCAAACAGGAGTGGGAAGTGCAACCGGTCTGACAGCATGTCTTCCCTTTCATTAGCTACTGTAACGGATGAACCTCACTGTGATGCCTTAGTGGTTCGTATTGAGCTGCCGTTCTGTGAGGCCACAGTCACTCGCTCTCTCCCTCTGACGCCAGGACAGAAGTCAGGTTTGAGGTAGGGCCGTGCAGCTACTGCTGCTCTCTGGCACCGAGGGAGCGTGAAGTAAGAGACAGAAACGGGCCACCTCCAAATCTCGACCCCACCCCAGGACGTCTGCTCTCCTCTGGCCGCCCTCCGCCGTGACGCCTCACAGCTGCTGGCGGGTGTCTGCTTACAGCCACCTACTGCGTGAAGATGTTGAGCCCGCCTGTCTCTCTGGTGACAGAGGTCTATTTCTATCTTACTGACACCCGCAAGGTCATCACCGCCTCGACATGAGTGCTGCTCAGTTTAACGTGCACGAGCCGTTCGCTGCCTCAGCGTTCTTTTAAAACCCTGGTGTCTGTATTTGATCTGATATTCGAGTTTCTTACGTTACAAGCTGACATCTGTTCACTGCCACTGAAGCCACCGAACAACAGACTTCTGCTTTTTTTTTTGTTTTTTTTTTCATATTCTTAGAATATAATTGAACATTTTGGGCCCTGAAGTGTTTTTCGGATTATCCGGCCCCGCCGGGTACGGTGGCCCTGAGAGCTCAACACACTGCAACTTAAAAAAACATGCTGCAAATTCAGTCCCACAACTCAACAGGAAGTGTTTCCAGGGGACACTAAGAAGCGATGAACCTGGCTGGGACTTGCTGTTCAAAGTCCAATTGTGACTTTTGAAGTTAAAAGCTCTGGATAACGAGCGTCCCAGCAAGTTCATCACTTTAGATCTGTTGTATGACTGGCTCCTCAGCGTGTTCGTGTCTTCATGTGTGTTGAGCTCTTGGGGCCACCGTACCCCAGAGACGGGTCCATGATCTGTAGTTGAAGGACTGGTCAACAGGTTTTTATCTCATTGGTTGTGTGTTTACTGTAAGATGTGATGGTGACTGGTGGTTACGGTTTCTGAGAGTTTCTTTTATTGGTGTTTTCTGAGCTCCACAGTTGAAGCCCGGCTGCTCTCTGCTGTGGCCGGAGGCGCCGTGTCTCCATCGTCCTCCCTGTGCGGTGGGACAGAGATCAGACGCTGAGTTCATGCCTTCAGACTTTAACACTTGTGCTCAAAGTGCTGTGAAACTGAACCTCGAGCAGTGTTGTTGTTTTTAAATGATCCAGTTTTGCCATACAGTATGTGTGTGTGTGTGTGTGTGTGTGTGTGTGTGTGTGTGTGTCACCCTGAGTGTTGTGGGTGCCTGCAGTGACACACAGGATGGGTTCATTGCTTATTACCACCCTCTCCTCCTCGGCCCAGCTCGCCTCACTGTGGTACGTGTTTAATGAAAATACTGTTTGTTGAGATTCTGTTGTATAAGTGATGGATTAGTAATTTAAAGTTACAGCTGATTCAAGTGCTTCAGAGCTCTACAAAAATAAAAGACCACAACATTTAAAAATATATTTCTATGTTACTGAGTAGTTTCTGATTTAACAGCCTCACTGTGTTTAAATAAATAATTGGTTTCTACTGCCCTGATGGAGCCGCGGGGAGTGAATGTGACGTTACATGATATTTATTCAACTAATGTTCTGTAGATGCAAATGTGTATAAATTAAACAATCATACATTTTTCTGATCTCCGTGTTGTGTTGTGATCCTCCTGAACAGAGACCTGTATGTTTTCTTTGTCTGATTCACTGTGTGTGGAGAGGCGGTGCTGCAGATACCTGCAGGAGAGCTGCAGCTGCTCAGGTGACATCACACAGCCTCTGGGCCACCGGCTGCCATCTTCTGGACCCGGTGGTTTAGAGACGTGATGTTGAGACACGCTTTCAGTGCAGACACAGAGACGCCTGCTAAGCACAGCGGACACATCCCAGAGGAGCTGCAAGTAAAGACAGCGGCATTGGGCCTTATATGTTCAGGTCACTGTCATCTGGCAGTATTACACACTGACTCATTACACTTACTGGCCTAACCAGTGCGCTCTGGGTGATCCCCTCCGAATGGGAACTGAAGTCTGCAACTAGAGACAGAAAGACTGTAAGAGACCTCTCATCATTGGATAACACACATGCAGCTACAGTATGTGGGTGTCATGTGATAGGGTGACCAGATGTCCCTGTTTTCCGTGTCCTGTCCCCAGAAATGTCCCGTTTTTAACGGTGAATTAAAACAGACCGGACACTTCCTGTCCTGATCCTTAGAAACTGCTCTTGAAGCATTCTTGGTTTTCACAGCAGCTCCGTCTGTCCAATCCAGACTAGTGCCAGGGGCTGTTACGTCACTTAATCCAACAGGTGAGGTGGTGTAAAGGTGGAGGACATCTGTTCTAAATCACAATGTCTTTCATTTTTCCACGTTTGCTTTAAAACTACCAGGTGAATCCCTCACAACAGTGACTCTGATATCTGTGTAATAACATGATGGAGTCCCTCAAAAAGTCCCCTCCCCCTCCTCAGAAATCCCAACTGCACCTGTCTCCAGCCAGTTTATTACAGTTACCCTGGTCAAAATACATGAAACCAGGTTTGTCCCCATTTTTATTTCATAGATAAAAACATTAGATATTTGAATGATTTATTGACCTGGAACTGGAGATGTCCCCGGTCACCTTAATGTGTGATGCGTGGCTGTTTTCTCAGATTCAATCCCACACCAGGTTTCTTTGTGTTTCTCTGTTGGTAATTACCAGCTGCTTGGACCCTGGGCTTGAGGAGACGGGTCTACTGTCTGAGCGAGCCGTCACACGGGGGACAGGAGGCTGAGGTCTCTGCACTGGCACACTGCTGTTTGACAGAAGGCAGTGAAGGTTATTGATCTTTACACAGTGACACAAACCGTGAGAATATCTGTGTTGAAGTGAGAGGGTACCTCGTGGTCGGCCGGACGTCAGCTGCTCTCATGACTTCAGTGGTGTAGGGGCCACAGATGTTCAACACAGACACCTGGTGAGAGAGCAGGGTGAGCTCATCAGTGTTCAGGTGATCAGTGCAGCTGTATGTATACACTGCATCCTTTTTTAAAAATGATTTAGTTCATCTTGAAAATAAAACGGTGACCACATGAGATCTTATTTTCACTGCATCCACTCTGATGCTCTGAGTCTAGATTGAAGAGCAGAGCAGGAGATGGAGGAGGAGTCTGGTGCTTTGATGTTGACACTGCAGATGTGGAGCTGATGAACTGATGCGGAGGTCGTTCTGCAAGAGTCTGATGTAACGTCCAGGCGCAGAATGAACCTCAGGAACACTATTTGATTTTACTGTCTCATGAGGTTTTGGATTGTTTATTGCAGCAGCTTGATTTGGTCCTGCTGTTGCATATTGTTATTAATATCTTCAGGAGTGAAAACATGATGATGCTAAATGAGGAAACCTGTTGCTTCATGTCCACATTTACTGCACGTTCCTCTGGGATATTCAATGTAGTTTATAATAGTATATTGTAGTAATTTAGTTTTAGTTTTTATTTATTATTATTCAGGCCTGTTGGTTGGTCTTTAAATGCACGTGGGAGGTAAGCAGAGGTGTATTGAGGTGTTGTGTTTTAACTTTAGCGCTGGCCACGTGCGTTTATACCGGACTAACAGCAGGGGGCGTGGTGAGCTCAGGTCAGGATTTTCACTTCCGGGATAATGACAGGGTGAGAGTGTAGCATCGGCGCTGAACACATCCCATCACAGGTAGGTGGAAAAAACCCTGAGACGTTTGTGGAGACGCTCCAGTAGATTGTCAACACGGTAATGTTCATGAGCGCAAACACTCACGTGATGTGACGTGTCTGCGCTTATTGTCGCGTCAAACCCGGAAGCAGCGGTAGTCTCGCTGCAGCCGGACAACGATCACAACCCGGTTAACATCCGCTCACCTGACCGCAGACACGACCGTCCAGGTGGGATTCAAGACCGACGATCACTCGGCACCGTCACAGCCGTCGACCACTTCATTAATGCAAGGATTCTGTTATATACTAGCACATAGCTCCTTAGCTTCAAGCTAACCAACGCTAGAGGCTAACGCTCCTCTCATTCATAATGAAGGAAAACGCATTAAACTTAGTTTCGTTGTTGTCCGGTTCTCTCAGTCTGACTGATGTTCACTTTTCAATCTGGCTGTAAAGTTTGGCGCCAGGTTTCCTGTGGGGATTTAAAAAACACCTGTAACTTTAGAAATCTGCTACAGGTAAACTCAAAGCTGAAATACTGAAGCTGTAGAAACTTAAAGACAGGACCATTGTGGTATTTAAAGCTGCAACAGTTCGTCAGTCAATTGACAGAAAATAAATTTTGACGATTGAATTATAGTTTATTTTGTTTTGTGTGTCAAACACTTTGATTCCAGCTTCTCAGATGAGAGGGTTTGATGCTTTGTCACATCTGCTGGTCTGAAGACATCACCTGAGACTGTTATTTCTGTCATTTTATAGACAAAACAATTAACTGATTAATCAGAAGAATAAGTGATTGATTAATCTTTGATGGATAATGAAGATATTCATTCATAAAACTGCACCTGAGGTTATAAGATTATGGCTTTTGTCAGTTAATATTTTTTTAATGCTGGAGATTTGAAGGAAAATGTCAAATGAATGATCACACACTAGATGATGCTCAGAAAGTCTGGTGGTGTGTTTGGTAAAATAATAGTAAATGTGGGATTCTAACTCCACCAGTGACTTTGAGCTCAGTGATGTGTTTGTGTTGGGTCAGGGTAATGGGACCGGACAGCGCCCCGGGTCCGGCTGTGCCCTGGCAGAAGGTGCTGTGGGAGCGCCAGCCGTTCCCCGATAACTACGTGGACCAGCGCTTCCTGGAGGAGCTGCGGAGGAACGAGGGCCTGCGGCAGTACCGCTACTGGGCTGTGGTGAAGGAAGCCGGCGTCGTGGGACAGCAGCTGTCCTGTGTGGCCATTTTCATCACCCTGTGGCTCTACATGGAGCAGGTAAAGCTTCAGAAAACCTGTGACGTCGTAGAGCTCACTGTGTCTTCACTGTGTGGATTTATGATGAACCCATGTCTCTGCTTCTCTCTCAGGGTCTGCTGTCCCCGGAGACGCTGCTGTCTACCAGCCTGGTCTGCGCCCTGCTGGGTTATGGACTGTACCAAGTCTTGACATCTCCTGGTGAATCGGGCTGCGAGCCGCGCACCCGTCTGGCTGACTTACAGAGCGCCACCATTTTTCTGTCCTTCACTTTCGGCTTCTCGCCGGTTCTGAAGACATTAACGGAGTCCGTGAGTACGGACACGGTGTACGCCATGTCTGCTGTGATGTTGCTGGCCCACCTAGTTTCGTTCCCTTACGCCCAGCCCTCGCCCCCGGGCAGCCTGTCCCTGAATGCGGCACTGTTTGCCTCCGTATGTTTGGCATCACGGCTGCCCGGCGCCCTGCACACCTTCGCCATGCTCAGCTGTGCCCTGCTGGTGTTCGCCCTGTGGCCGTGTCTGCTGCAGAGGCTGAGGGAGAACGCCCCCAGCCAGTTCACTGGAGTGTGTGTGGGAATGTGTGTTGGGGGAGTAGGAGGCCTGGGCTCCCAGTGGCTCGGTGGAGCCGTGCTGTTGGCCCTGGCCCTAGGAAGCGTTACATTACTCTGCCCTTTACTGCTCGTGCGGCTGCAGAGGCACAAGGACAACATCCACGGACCCTGGGACGAGGCTGAGATCCATGAAGACCTCAGCCGCTTCCTTCACTAACATACCTGACCAGAGATGTTTGAGGTGTGAGCCAACTGAGAATTTTATATGAATGATTAACGGTCGGTGTAAGTATTATGTTGGTGCTGAACATCTTCTCTCATTGATCTGTTTGAACAGCCATATGAAAACATTTTAACGTTCAAGCTGCTGCTGTCTTCTAAGTGTCGACCTCAGGGTTTGTATTGAGGGCGTCGACCAGTGTGTGATGCTGACATACATTACTGGACACACTCTGATACTATGCACCAGTTTGATATCAGTGATGATAATAATGTGTGGGAGATGTTGTGTGTAACGTGTGTGAATGGATGGATGCGTAGTGTTAAACACAGCGGGCTCTGACTCCATTACAAACTATGTTTAAATTAAATATTAGTGGAATTTTAAGATTACAAAAGTTTCATTAAAAGATACAGTATATTTACTTTTCTACCATAAGAGGCTCATTTTTACCTGGACCACAGGTTACTGCAATAATACAATAATAATTAAACTATATCCTCAACTTTTACTGCCAGATGAACATGAAGCTCATTTCATGGATTTAAAAATTTGGCTGAGAAAACACAGAGGGTGACAGGAGCTGGGAATTTTGAAGACACTAAAGTTTTTAAAGTTGTATTTTGTATGAAGTTTAACTTTCAACAATGACATGAATTTTCACCTGAACCTGACTGCTCCTTTAATAATAATAATACGTTTTATTTATAATCACCTTCCAGGACCCAAGGACACTTTACAAAGAAGATAAAAAACATTCAGAAACATAAACAAGATAAAAATAAATGAATGAAATAATTAAATATATACAGTATATATATATATATATATATACTATAAATTGCCAACACAGTAGCCTATTGAACACAGGAAACTGCTTTTTTTTTTTTTGTTGTAGAGAAGCAAGAACAAGGTTTACATTCAGCGTATACAATAGAAGGCTGGGGGAATTAATTGTAGATTACATAGAATACATAAACAGGTACGTCTGTTGATAGTTTCACAAGCCTTTTTGTTATTGGGGTTAAATATTCATTTTATATATTGTTCCACATCTTTAACAAAAACATTAGAATTTTGCTAATAAGATATATACATTTATTATAAAAAAGTATTTAGTATTAAGTATTAGTAAGTATTATTTTCTAAAGCAACAAAACACCACATGCTCCCAAAATAAAGCAAAATCCCCCAAAAATATGGTCAATGTCAAATCTGCTGAAGTCTCCAGAATTTTTGTGTACAATTTTCAGAGTTTGTAATTATGTCTCTTTTGAATTTTAACATATAATGATTGGCAGAGTAATATTTATGAATAATTTTAAAAGACACTTCCTTCACCTTATTTTAAATCAAGTATTTATGAGGAATCACAGGAACTGCCTCTGTGCTGCTCTCAGGTCTGTCAACCACGCTGCATTCCCGGCCACGCCCCAAACAGTGACGTCGCAGCAGCCGGACCTTATTGGATGTTGTGGCTTAGCCAACTGATGAAAAACACCTGTTGAAGTGATCTTGCCGCCTTAAAAGCTCACTCTGAATCCTTCCACTTCACCTGAGTGTCTCTAACTGTTTGTCTCTGTAGTTGAACATTCAGTGTGAAGGACTCTGGAACTGTTGTGTTTACTTTTAATTTTTAGTTTTTGTTTCAATATATTAACCATTTATATTTATTATATATTTTATTTATTAATTACCAACGACATGCTTTTAGCTTTTCTTCTTCTGTTCTGGTTTTCAGTGCAACATGAGAAACCGTGTGTGGCCGTGAACACAGCAGAGATAATGTTAAACCCCGTGTACTCTGTATAACCGCAGCAGTGTGCAGTGGGCGCTAGGTGTCATACCTCCATCACTTCTCTTCCCGCCTTGGTACGGAGGGTGGCGCCGTGCTGTGCGGCCGCTTTGGACCGCTGCCTTTGCGCCATGGTGTCAGCAGCAGACGAAGCCCGAGTTTAACACAGAGTTCAGTCGAGCTGCGTGAGTCTGTGCGTCCTCCTCACTCCCACACACACCGGAGAGTGACATCACAACACACGTCACACAGACTGAGTGACGTGCTGATTTTCCTGTGTAGTTGGATGTTGATTATTTATAGACGACACACTGGTAACGAAGCATTCAAAAGGGGTTTCCTGGCGCTTTTTCCAGGGAGCCAGCAGAGCTGTTAAACCTATGAGCCGTGGCCCGCTTCAGGGGCCGCGTCCTTCGGAGGACCCGGTCTACAAGGCGTGGCCCCTAGAAGGCCAATCCGGGACGAGACGGTCTGGTCTACGGAGGATTTGCGCTGTGCGTCATCGGCTCTTCCCGCCGTTACTGTTGCGTCGCCTAGCAACCTTGACAACATGTAACTTTTTTTCACAAAATCTTTTTGTTTTAAGTCTCTTGGTTTTAACAGTTGCGCCATTAGCTACTGAACTGAGCTGGAACACAATACTTACATTTAACATTGGCTCTGAGTGTTGGGATGGGTTGGGCCCAGGAAAACAAGGCTGCGGGGCAACGGGGCAGTCGAGTCGCACCGCTGTGATGCAGTCGGTCTTGAAATGCGGCCCCTGAATTGGGACATAGATATAGTGTTTTTAACACTCAACAAAATACATGTGTTTAGTGTCTAAGATTACATCTGATAATTAAGCTTCAATATTATTATCTACAAACCTGAAACTGAGCAATCCTCATGTTTTAAGAATCCCTTAAACGTCTGTGGTCCGTACAGTGATACACCTTCAACACTAACTGAATCCAGCAAAGTGGAAACACTGCAGAGAAGAAATATCGGTACTGCTGCCAAAGAAAACTGATCCTTTCAATCTAACAAATAATAAGTAGTCAGGATACCTGCTCAAAAATAAAACACCTGTTTATTCACAAACAGTAAAAATAGTGCATGTGTTCTCTTTCATTAGAAGAGCTCAAAAATCAAGGTTTTATTTACACAAAGTTCAGGCACTTGAGGAAAGTCAGCAGACAGTGGAGCACATTCCTTCAGTCATGGCCAGAGATATTATGAACAAAACAGACTGAAGACAGAGTGAATTCTGCAGACAGCAGCTCCCAGAGGAGACAGCAAGAAGCCCGGCAGAGAGCTTCAGCTGGATTACACATCACACAGGTCATGGACGTCTCTGGGTAGCAGTCAGCTGCAGCTGGAAGGACCGCTGGGGCACATGGGTACTGGAGTTCTGAGCTGAAAGGACGGTTATTTCACATTTGGGATGGCTGGAGGTTGCCTCCTGGAGAGAAGATCAGATCAACGATATTAACATGAGGCTCAATATAATATAACCATGTTCACAGAATGTTAAAATACAAAACATACCAGCATCTAACAACTTTCACCAGGACAGAGGAGAATCCACATTTCTGTAGCTGTCTTTAACTTTCTTAAAAACAGACCAAAAAAAAACAATTACCAAAATAATCTCTGATCCCTCATCATCTCAAACTTTTTTCAAGAAAGTTTTTTCACATCAAAGACCCTAAACTAACACAAATCAGACCACGGACCCCCATCTGGTACGGTGTCCCAGGATCCCTCACCTGATAAGATCTTTGCTTTTGTTACAGGAAGTGTTTAAACCTATGACCACAAGTCACACTGTCTGTCATCGTGTCCCTTATTGGAGAAAATAAATTATTCCCCTTTTTGCTGGGCACCTGCAGGACCCCCGGACCACTGATTAATACAGCAGGTGTGTGACACTCATCCGGACTTATAGACTGCTTCAAATGTAAAGAAACGTCAGCTTTTTATGCCCATTTTAGTCCCGTGTCGCCGCTGCAGCTACAAGACTGTGTCGGAGCATCAGTGAACGTTTAGCATAACTTGTGATGAAAGATGTGACATGGTGTATTACCTGGGTGTGGCAGGTTTTAATGAATGAAGAACAGGGAGGAAACTGGTGAGTAAGAGTGAGGAGAAATGACTGGTTATCAGAGATTACTACAGGATAAAGAAGAGAACACCAAGGGTTGGAGAGATGTGCAACAAAAGAAAAAGTGAATCCAAATGTTGTAAACTGGGTTCAGAGTTCTTCTCACTAATTTCAATGTTTATATATTTCTGTACTTGTTCAGATCTTTTTGGGTTTGCCAATGAGATTAAAATATCTTGCTTGTTAAATATGTGAGGGCTTATATCCACGGTCAACAGACGTTTCAATGATGAAAGTAAATGTAAAGACAAGAAATATTGTATAGAAGTACCTTAATGGCGAGAGTGAGAAAAGAAGCATGAGGCTGGATGGAAAGAGGGAGACTGTATGTGGGAAAGAACCTAAAGAACCATTGGAGAGCACAGAGGAAATGAGGCAGAGAGAAAAAGAAGAGAAAGGCCAGAAGCAGGGGAGGAACCAGTGAAAGAGGAGAAGTGAAGAAATGCACAAGAAAAAGAAGTCGGGGGGAAAAGGAAAAATAACGGTTATTGCATGAGGGAAACTGGGGAAGGCAATAAAACAAAATGCATGCTAAGAGAAAGAGGGAAAAGGAGGGATGAAGGACGGAGAGAGAGATGAAAACTTGACAGAGCGCTCAGCCTGTTGTCTCTGGCTCCAGTAGAAAGCTGCACAGAGAGAAGTCCTGTCTGCTGAGGCTGATGGGAAAGAGAATATGAGAAACACATTTTCCAGCAGACCCCCACCCAGCTCAAATAACAATTCCCTCTCCCCCTGTGCCTCTGGTGTGTTGGCTTGATTGTGTGT
This sequence comes from Seriola aureovittata, assembly GCF_021018895.1. Lineage (NCBI taxonomy): Eukaryota > Metazoa > Chordata > Actinopteri > Carangiformes > Carangidae > Seriola > Seriola aureovittata. The sequence goes on along the minus strand of NC_079369.1, from coordinate 503,608 downwards.
ATGTGAGAGTGTGAGTGCACACATGGCAGCGTATGTATGAGCGACAGACTGGAGGTCGTCCTCCTGTAACAGGTCAGATTTCAGGTTTCAGTCACCTTGGCACGCAGGGAGCACGGTTCGGCTGCTGAGGTCCGGCAGTGGGTGCAGTGGGTGCAGTGGGTGCAGTGGGTGCCCGATGAGCCTGGGGGGCAAGGCCTCGAATCACTGGCTTGGCGTCAGTCGCTGTGTTCTTAGGGAGGGATGGACTGAGGGGAGAAGAGGAGCTTCAGTCACAGGCTCCGTTTCCTGCATGTATCTATGTGTGCTGGTCTGTACCTGGACGACTGGATCCAGGAGGAGTCTACAGGTGGAGGCAGAGGGGTGGTGCAGGTGGAGGTGGAGATCTCTCCAATAACAGCCAGCGCCTCCTTCAGGGCGGCGTGTTTGCAGAGCACTTCCTCGCGGTGCTTCTGCTGCTCTGGTGACTCATCCATCAGCGCTGAGCATTCTCCCAGAGCGTAGAGCTGCGCCAGGAGCTCCGAGCTAATGAACTCCTTCACCTATGGAGACGGATTATAAACAGCTGTGACAAGTCAAAACCTTAGACTGTGTAAAGTGATATTTTACTCTGAATTGGGATTATAAATTCTTAAAGGGTGTTGAAGAACTTTTTTTTTGGTGTGTCCTTTTCATGTGTCGGAAAATGTTCAAGTAGTTTGAAATGGAGAAGACAAAGAAACACAGACTCTGATGTCTGAGTTACAGTGAAGATGAACACTGAACAAGTTTGAGAGACAAAGACAGAGAGGGAGACGGACTCAGCAGTTCAGAGTGTGGGCTGGATATCTTACGCTGTTGATCATCAGGTGCATAATGGTCTTTGGCATTAAGTCTCTGATGGTCTTATAGACGATGCTCATGTAGGAGTCAACCAGGTTACGAATGGTTTCCACCTGACGCTCCAGCTGAGGGTCTGTGGAGTTCTCAGCTCCGTTTCCCTGTTTATCCACCTGAAGGACAGACACAGTCAGGAGGACGTGTACACTGTTCAGATTGTCCATTTGTTTTTAACAGGGGATGCATAGTGTGGTGTAATGTCATGTAATGCAGGGACTTCCTGAGATTACACAGCTGGTCATTTCATGCTCATGATGAAGATCTCTTCACACAGCTGATGTGTGAAGAGATGCGTGTTGCCAAATCTTGTCATCTACTCTGCTCGTGACAAGAAGAAGCTCAGAGCTGCAGTTACAGGAACAGAGAGCAGAACAGCGGGAAGACAAAGGAGGAGGTCAGGAGGAGTGGGTAAGAAAGAAAAGGGGGAGTGGGTGAGGGACGGGGAACTGCTGATTAGAAACAGACTAGAACACACACACATACACACATATTGTAGTGACATCATGGGCCAAGAATGCTGCGCTGAGGAGCCAACGACGGAGCGAGATGGAAGGGGTGGGGGACTCGCTTTTTCACTTTGGCAGGGAAAGAGAAGGGGGAACACGGAGGAGAGGGGGGAGGGGTTATGGCCAGGCTTTAAGGTTAGCAAAGGCAAAAAGTGCATATGACACAAAGGTAAGGTGCAGACAGGTGCAGCTCCCCACAGCGAGGGTCAGGGAGGGGTTTAATGAGGTTGAAGTGGGGGGTCGAGGCACTAACAGGGACTTTCTCAGGGTAGACTCCGGCCCGAAGCAGAGAAGCCTTCCAGCTGTCCAACTCCTCCTGGGAGTTACAGGCCAACTCCAGGCATTTGTAGTCCTTATACACGTTCCTGCAATTCATTGCAATATCGTTAGATGGGTCCAAAAACTACACGTCCCAGCCAGTAATAACAGAGTAATAAACACACAACTGTCACCTTACTTATATGAACATACAGCAGACACCAGAATCATACACTACAACACGGACACACACACGATCATCCATGACGAGCGTGATCCAGAGCAGAGGTCTGACCTTTACTGATGTTTGTACTAGTGTCTCTGATGAACTCAGAGCCGGGAGCAGCCAGAGTTTGAGTCACAACGCGTGGGATCGTTTCAGCGGACCGGCGACGTTCTTGTTTAGCTGCGTGCTGGCTCGTCTTCCTCGCCATGTTCACGTCCAGTGGAAACAAAACAAGTCTCTCTGCACATCTTGTGGGAAGAGCGTAGTAGTGTGTCTGCTGTCTGCTGCAGAGCACTGTCACATGCTGTATCACTCACTGCCATCATCACTTCAGAGCCTATTATGAGTTAGCGTGCAGTGGATTTAAAACTGTCCCACGACCACATGGAGGATCTGGGTGTTGGCGTTTTCATTTTTTCACACCCCTCTTCACGCAGCTCTTGACCCACTCAGATGTTACTGGGAAAGTTGCCTTCATGTGTCACATGTGCAGCTATAATAAGTTGTAGTCTGAGACTCAGACAGATCAATCTCCTACACAGCTACTGATGAGGGAAAATATCTCATTCTTTTTCTTTCCTGTATCGACAGATGTGTCAGAACTTTCTGCAACTGAACACAGAAAAAAACTGAAATAATTGTTTTTGGCCCCAAAGAAGAAAGATTAAAAGTCCGAGCTCACCTTGAATCCATGACACTGAAACCTACAAGTCAAACCAGAGATCTTGGTGAAGTTATAGACTTTATAAATCAGCCTGTTAGTGTGAGTCAAAGGAAGATTTTAAAATCCTACGACTGAAGGTCTCTGGTCTGAACATGTCTCTGATGGACTTGTACGATACAAAGCATCCAGACCCTCAGGTGATCTGGGTCAGGGTCACTCAGTGTTCCCACAATCAGAACCAGGTAAGCAGCTTTTAGTTTTCTGCTCCTCACCTGTGGAACGAGCTTCCTGAACACCTGAGATCATCCTTACCTGCTGCAGCTTGTTGTTAATGTCTTTATCACTGCAGCTTCCCTTTTAAAATGGTGTCTTAAGTTTCCTACCTGATCTTCTACATTTAAACATTTTTATTTTTATTTATTCAAAGTTGTTTTAAATGTTTTTAAATGCCATTTGAACGTTGTCGTAATGTTCTGTTCTAATCAGCCGTTTGTTTAGTTTGACATGTAGAGAAATGTGTCTTCATGTTGATCATTTGTAAGTGAGAGTGAGTGAATCAGACAAATTCAAATCAAAGTGATTGATCAGCAGGACACTGGTCACCGCCTGGTCTACTGTACTGTAGGTGCAGCCCCTCATGTGGGTGTGGTCCATGAGCTGGTCCAACAGGTTGGGCCCCAGTCGCCCCAAAATTTAGTATGATGAGTTAATATATGATCAACAGAATGTAAAGAAAGACTAGAATCACCTCCTCACAGTTGTATCCCTCCGCCACACAGACTAGTTCCAGGTTACATCCCTGTTCATCCAGAGTCATATAAAATATTTACCATTTCTGCAAAATTTTGTCATAATTCCTGTGTCACCGTGACCTTGACCTTTGACCTTTGACCACCAAAATCTAATCAATTCATCCTTGAGTCTAAGTGAATATTTGTGCCAAATTTGAAGAAGTTCTGTTGAGGCGTTACTGAGAAATCACGTCCATGAGAATGAGACGCACGTACGGACAACCTGAAAACAAAATGGCGTCCGGCTCTGACTGTCGCCGGGCAGACGAATAAAGAAAGATACAACCAGTACTTGCCTCTTGCACACATACATGTACCTACACAAAATGACACGACCCCCCCCCCCCCATCTCCATCATCTATCTTCTCTCTTATTCATCTTTATCTCTCTCCTCCCTCCGTCTCACTCCCTCCTCTGCTGCAGCCGAGTCAGAGACGAGCGCAGGATCTGGAGCGAGCTGGGGCCCATCTGTTAAACATTTTTTCTTTAATCACTCCGTTGTTTCTTTCCTCCTCGTGTTGTTCCCTTCTCACATTCTGAACACACAGCAATTAACCTCAAATATGTGAAAGCTTTGAGTGTGTAAGAAAGAGAGACAACAGAGAGAACAGAGAAGATCCAGAACCAGGCTGCAGCTCAGTCTGTGAGCTCACGGCCCGGCTAGCATGGGTGAGGCTAATAAGTCAGGGTGTGGTGGCTAACAGACAGGGAGCCGGGCCAAAGATGACAATGCTAGAGAGCTATTACACTAAGATCAGGACACTAACTTTTGTATAGAGCGGTGAGCTGTATATGAGGATTCATCACTGTCCCTCGGCTTCCTCCCCCAGCTCAGGAGGAATGTCTGCAGAACCCTGACTGCTTTAGATTTGAAGAGTTTCCTGAGGTTTTTGATTACTGTCAGACAGGGACAAAACCACTGCAATGTCTGCCACACACACACACACACACACACACACACACACACATATGCAAATACAGAAAGAGAAACAGAGTGAGGGCGCAGGGAGGGGGAGGGGGGAGGGAGGAGGGGAGGGGTGGGGGGGCGCCATAGGACAGACTTTGACACATTCCTGGCCGATGGCTCTGATACTCTCTCTCGCTTTCTTTCTCCTCTCAACCCTTCCAGTTCTTCACTCTCCCTCCTTTTTGTGGTGAGTCGAGCAATTCTTTCCAAACAAGAGCAGCCTCATCTCTGATCCAAGCTCTCTGGCTTTGATTAGCTGCTTAATGAGCCTGCCGTCGGTATGCTGTGGTCTATACGCACACACATTGGCAGAGGCACGTACACACATGTGCACTCACGCACATGCACACACAACTCCAGTTTGTGTGTCTGAATGCAGCCTAGCACAGAATTATAAACAAAGCCCACATGCTCTGGTACAATCAGCCAGGCTTTGGGTCGGCTCCAGCTCCTAAACACACTCTCTCTCTCTCTCTCTCTTATGCTCTCTCTTTGTCTCTTTGTCTTTCTCAATCTGTTTCACACACATAAACCCAGAACACTCAAACCCTGCCCTCAGCAGCCTGGCATCTACTCGGAGACAGTAAAAGCTACGCCCGCTGCAGCACCCACTGGATATCCTTTTCGGTTCCGGTGGCAAAGTGGAATGGAGGGGGTCAAAGGAAGGGCAGAGCACCGCTCTGACATCTCCTCCCTTTCCTCCACCCTTGTAAAATATCACTAAAGGCAGGTGACAAGAACACAACTCCCTTTTCTGAGTCACACACACTCACTCACCAAACACGCTCACACGCAAACACAAACCTTAACTCTGTGTTGAAGACTGCAAAGATAAATTTGCTGGACATGAAGCCCTTCTCCACGTCTCTGAGCTTTAAGTTGTCCAGAGGAAGCATATACTTCTTCTCTTTCTCCTGGAAGAGACAGAACACAGAGAGATAAAGTCTGACAGAGGTATGCAGAGTAAAATATGACATCGCAGAGGTAACACAGGTGTTGATAGCAAAACACAACAGACTGAAAACAGTCCACTTGGGGGCTTTAGCTAAAATAGTTGCGTGTCTGGAAGTGAATATATTTCACCTACAGAGCAGAGAGTGGAGAAGGAACCGTGTCAGATGTGGAAGAGTGTGTGAGCAGAGCATCACAGTTCATATCAGACCGTGCGTCTGTCTGTCAGAGCCACAACAAGAGAAAGAGACAATGAGAGACCCAGAGGCCGTCAGTCTGCAGTCTGTCATCACCACAGAGACTCATGAATGACAGAGAACAGTTGGAGGAGTGGAGCGACCAGAGTGAGGAGAACCAGACAGAATGGAGGCAGGGTACAGAGGAACGAGGCAGGGAGGGAATGAGAGAAGGAGTATGAAAAAAAGAGGGAGAGAGGCCGGGCCCACATGTGAAAGTCATTACTCAGACTCAAGCTCTAACACAACATTTCTCCTAAAGTGAAGCCCTTCCCCCTCATCTCTCTCCCTGCTCCCTCCTTCTAACCTCTGAGGAGGGGGCTGCTGGGGGGGGGGGGGGGGGGGGGGGTGACAGGACCGACCACGATGAGGTAAAGAGAAGGAAGAGATGAAGCAGAGATGTGACTTCCATACAGAAGAGAACTGAAGACACAGAGGACGTCCTCAGAGTCCTGGATGTTGTCTTGTGCGTGCGTGCGTGTGTGTGTGTGTGTGTGTGTGTGTGTGTGTGTGTGTGTGTGTGTGCCTGCGTTAGCGCACGTGCACACATGTGGTCTGAGATGTGAGTGTGCTGGTTGTACATTTCCCTCTCTCAGTGCTCCCCTGAACCCTACGACTCTCTTCCCTCGTTCCTCTTTCCTTTTTTCCAAAGGGGCCCACTTCCTGTAACAGAGGCTGAAAAAAAATGACAGAACGCGATTGGCGCCCATCGAGCAACATCTGGGATCGCTTTAGACAGAGGGGGAGGAGACTGGAGAGAGTATAGGGTGCTCTGATGGGGTAGAAATAGAAAGTAGAGATGAGGAAGAGAGGAAGAGGAGGGTTAGAGGAGGATAGGAGGATAGAGGGAGGTGAGTTGTGCTCGAGTAGAAGAGGAAGGGTTGAGGAACATAGAGAGCAGGAGAGAGCGTAGGAGAAGTGGGGAGAAACTGCAGACCACTCCAAAGTTGATTCCCCATGGGTCCCATCATCCCATATATGGCTGCTGAGTTCCTCCCTAACTCGCTCTCCTACTCTCACTCCCCTTATTTCCTTACGCCTTCCCCAAGTGAACGGGCAGATCCCTCGCTGAATGAGTGAATGTGCCACGTCAAGACTGGATACTACGCCGGGACACAGCCCTGCGGACGCCTGACTCAACACCCGTCAACATCTCCAAAGGAGGGACACCCGTAGGACGGATGTCAGATGTGTGTGAGAGCCCTCGCCCAGCGACACAGCACTGACACAGGATAAGAAAGAAGAGAATAACAGAGGGAACCTTTTGCCGACTCCCCTCGCCGCGGGCAGGACTGTTAGCAAACAGCCAGAGGTGGAAAAGGCGAGTCCGAGGAGAGAGTAAGAAAGGGTCCTGCTCCGTCATCCCAGTGTTCAGACTACCTGTTCAGGATCTTACTGGTGTACAGTAGTCTGCACATTGGTTAGACTGTGCAAGGAAGTGCTTCCACAGCAACACTCTGGACAACATGAAAACCTGCATGTGTTAGACTCTTCTATTCTCCCGTTTCTTGCAAATGGCTTTAAATGATCGTTGACTGTCGCCAGCGTCTGTCTCTGATCAACACTAACCGACTGTGTCATCCATTTTGTAGCATTTGTCAGCCTGAATGAAGAGTGTCCAAGAAGTTTACAGACACAACATCCAACTGCACAAACTTTAACTGGTGACTGACTCAAGTTTTACTAATATTCTAGTACAGTCACTGTTTACAGGCTCCACACACACACACACACACACACACACACACACACACACAGTATGAGGAGTTTCTGAATGTGTGTTTGTGTGGCAATATGATACCTCTTGTGTTCACAGACATCATGGCACTGCTTTGTATATGCATGTGTATGTGTGTGTGTGTGTGTGTGTGTGTGTGTATGTGTGTGTGTGTGTGTGTGTGTGTGTGTGTGTGTGTGTGTGTGTGTGTGTGTGTGTCAGGGCGGTTGTGAAGTCTCACACATCAGAGCTGTGGGGTCTGATGTTCTGTCTCCTCTTCCTATAGACTAACGTATTTGAGATACGGAACAGGCCTCACTCTCTCTCACACACACACACACACACACACACACACACACACACACACACTCTCTCAGGGGAGTGTGTAGATTAAGTGTATAGGCATGAATGTCTGTTTTTCCTCAGGCTGCCTGGTGGAGCCCTGGCAGTGGAGGGGTGGAGGGGTGGATGTCTGCTCAGTGCTGTGGAGATTAAACTGAATTATCATGCTGCACCCTCAGCAGGAGGTCAGTGCAGGGTATAAGTGTTGTAGCACACAGGGAGTCGAAGAGCTGTTCAACTTTAAAGATGTTAAAAAAGAAGCAATCCACACCAGGATGGAGAGAGGAGGTTGGAGGGGGAGGTGATGGGGGGGGAGGGGGAGGAGAGGGGGGGAGTCAAAGGGGGAGGTCTGTATAAGAGTGTAGAAACAGCCATGTGGGATTTCTCTGGGCAGATCTTGGAAGCTGGTGTTTGGACAAAGCTTCAGATTTTCCAGCCAGGAATGTGCACAGTCCCAGGGAGACTGCCAACCACAGAAAGGGGGAGAGGGAGGGGGGGGGGGGGGGGGGGCAACAGAGGTAAAGAAAGAGAAAATAAAGGGGAGGAGGGCAGCAGTCAAAGAAAAAAGAAATGTCTGTGGAGGTAGTGTGGGCGGGGAGAGAGAGAGCGGGAACTGCAAGAGAGAAGAAGCAGAAGCTTGGCAGCTCGACTTGTATGACTGTGTGTGTGTGTGTGTGTGTGTGTGTGTGTGTGTGTGTGTGTGTGTGTGTGGAAAGGCAGATCTGATCTTCTGTGATACTACGGGTGACTGACAAAGCACTCAGGCCTCAAACACAAACAGCTGATAAATCTTCCGCTGATCGTCTGAAGCAAAATGAAGTGAAGAGATTTCAATTTTCCTCCTCGTTGTGAAAGTTGCTGTGAAACGTCTGTTGCTCTGATGTCTCACCACATATCTGCACCTGTCTTTGTATTATTTGTCACAGATGTGCGAAGGCTGTGCTGATTTGTGAATGTTAGTAAGTGGATGACAGTGAGAGGAAACTAACACTGAGTGTGTAGCGTGCTCGCCTGGAGCTGCGTCTGGGAACACTGTGTTTAAGCTCTGCAGTGTTTATCTGAAGAGTGACCATGTGTCTGTCTGAGTGACTGTATATTTGTCTCCACTATTTGCATGCCAGTTTGTTTACATCAGAGTGTGCGTGTGTGCTGTATACTGTATATACAATCTGTCCTCTGTGTGTGTTGCTGCATGTGTGTGTGTGTGTGTGTCTCAGTTTGGCTTGGGGCAGCTCCAGCTGTGTCAGAGTGAGCCGCTCCAAATGCCTGAACTCCCAGAAGAGGAAGAAAAGGGGGAGTGAGGGGAAGAGTGGGGCGGGGGGGGGGGGGGGTCGTCAGAGGAATGAATGGGGGAAATGGAGGGGCTCAGTTGCAGGTCCAGGTGGCAGGAGAGAAACGCAAAGAAAACAGAAACAGGGTCAAAGATTCTCTCTTAGTTACACGGTTCGTGGTGAGGTACGTCACAGAGCTTCAGTGAGTTAGGAACAATTACTGATTAGTACTGTTTCTACCCACCACTCCGTGTCTGTCGAACATTACACAACTGCGTGTCACCTACAGCAGCACTGTCCACAGTTTCATCCAGATGTGAAGGTTTACAGGTGTTTGTTTGTATCAGTAGACAGATGCTGCGACGCGCTCTCTCTCTCTGTCCCTCCCTCTCCTCATGACATCAGCTGTGACAGGATGAGACTGTTGTGGTGTGTCTGCCTGTCTACACTTGCTGTGCAGACCTTCTGCTCCTGTACAGCAGGCACAGACAGGCAGACAGATGGCAGCCCCACTGACATCAGAGCCAGGACACTTCTTCCAACTCCAGTATCAACACATGAAAGATTTTCTACTCAATTATCTGTAAACTTCATTGTGAACATGTTGTTTCAAGCTCAAATATGAGTTAATAAAGATGTGACAACACGTGTGCTGCTGTGTTTTGATTTTCTGAATTAGGACATAAACTGTCATTAAACATTCTAACTCATCTGGGTGTAATCTGATTGTGTGAACGCATGAGAGAAGGAGGAGGAATCAGAATAAGGAGAAGACTCACCTCATCATCTTTGAACCACGACAGACTCTCTGCAGTGAGAATAAACCAGAACTCCTTGGCTCCGCCTTTCATGATGCCGATGTTGCTGATGGTCAGCCAGCCTTTACGAATGACCTGCACAACAGCGAAGGGTAAGGACTCAGATGGCAGGACTCACAGCAGCAGCATCAGCGGCACTGAGAGGACAGGTTTATGGTAAATTACATAGCAAGTAAAACTCCTATGAGAGTGAAAAGCAGGACACACAATGTGGAACCCTGCAGCTGAAATGAAGAGTAAAGAGACAGTTGACACTGGAGGAAAACGTTAGATGATTGTGAAATATATTTGATAGAGTACGCAGCCATGAGGCAATCACCGAAACTGACCAGCAGCGGACTTAACTGGTCAGAAAGATAAAGGCAAACACAGTAAGCATAGCAACCAGTCAGATGTGTGGTGAATAAGAAACAGAAGAAGAAGCAACATCCTGCAGACTGAGGAAATATCCCACAGTAATGGAGCAGGGGAAGGTTAGTGGGCTGAGACCATCCTGCAAACGGTCACTGAGAGGAAGAGTTGGACACGTCAGCAGGGAATCAGTTACAGAGGATGAAAGAGAAGATTAATAAAGCTACAACAAGCCAGAGTGATTGTGAGTGATTGTGTGCTGCCATCAGTAGCACGCCAGCCCACAAGCCTTTACTCCTGCCCACACATGTCCAGCAGAGGCAGCAGTGAGTGACAAGGCTTAAAGTGATTGGTCTCCTACTATTAGACTGGAGGGAGAAGCCACACCCTGGAGGAAAACACATGAAGGAGTCAAATTAAACATGTGTATAATTAGAAAATTATGTTTTTGGGATGACGCTGACATTACTATCATAGAAACATGTGAAAAGTTATACACATACGTTTAATCCATTAAAGCTGTGATTAAAATGTACTGCTGTTCTACTAATGTGATCATCATGTATCAAGGTTACTGACTAAAAACAATTAAACTGGGATTGTGCTTCTAATTATCCCTGCCTTCAAATGTGTCACATAAATATTATGTCACACATAAATCAAATCTGATTGAGACTAAAAACCTGCTCCTTTCTGCTCCACACACATTCCTGTCAAAAGCCAAGATCAACTCTGGCTGCATGATCGGACCCAAAAGCCCCCTCAGGAAAAATATGAACGACACAAAATCTCCCACTTGTCTGCAGCTATGACTCTGATTAATATTGATTAACGCATCACATGTGAGACAGTGTCGTCATGTAACTCGAGGTCAATGAGAAAGCTTTAGCTCATATGCACTGAACAGAGCTGGCAGCACATCATGTTTTCATATATGACTTTCTAAGAGGAGCACACTGTCATTAACAGACAGACGTGGGTTTGTTTTGCTTAAAAGTGACAAAGCTTTACTTTTTGGTCTCAGGGTGAAGCTGCTAAAATTACTGGGCTCTTCAGTGGGAAGTTAAACCCTGTGGTGACACTTCTGCAGACCGAAGGTCACCGGGACACATCCTCTGAGGATGGACCAACTGATCAGCAGATGGACTGAATGTCTCTCAGTCAACATGGTTAAAGATACTGTAAGCTAAACCTCTGACATCAGTTATAATGAACACAGTGCTGGTGAAAGTCTCACCTGGTTTCCTGCCTTCCCTGTCTTATTGCTGTGGTTGTACGTCTGCTGGGCGCTGAAAGAAAGGAAGAGCACGTTTATTTACTCCATTACTTTGTTAATATCTTATAGTTCATTAATGTTAAAAACTAGAATCACCACTTCACGGTCGTATCCTTCCGCCACTCAAACTAGTTCCAGGTTACATCCCTGTTTATCCAGTCATATAAAATATTAACCATTTGTGTGAAAGTTAGTTACAATTACTGTGCTCTGTGTTTTTGGGAGGTCAGAGTGACCTTGACCTTTGAACTTTGAACACCACAGTCTAATCAATTCATCCCTGTGTCCTAGTGAATGTTTGTGCCAAATTTGAAGAAGTTCCATGAAGGAGTTACTGAGATATCGTGTCCATGAGAAGGGGACGGAAGGAAAACCTGAAAACAAAATGGCCTCCGGTTCTGACTGTCGCCGGGCGGAGGAATCAAAATGATGAGGTTACTCACTTAGTGAAGCCAATGAAGTCTTCGTGTTTGGTATTTATGTAGGCGAGCTGGATGCCAATGAGCAACAAGACCTGAACAGAGCAGACACACATTATTACAGTGAGAATCAGAACTTCATCACTCAGAAATCAGAGTTTAGTCAAACTGATTTGTGAATGACCTGATCTCTGCATTTATTCTCTTGTTCATGGATTTCAGTGGTTACAATTCTCTCTGTCTCGTCCCGCAGTTTGGGAAAGGAACTGAGCTAGAGAGAGAGAACAGACCTGGACACTGTTAGACACCTTGGGGTGTAAAGTACATTGCACCAACACATGATACACACACTTTTATACCTTGTTGATACACTCGTACACAGTGGTGATTAGTTCTTGACTGACCAGGTCAATAAATTTAAGACATGGCCCCTTTAATCGTGATATCTGTTTCTTCACTATGGCTTCAAAGGCCAGGTCAGGAGTGAACAGACCTGTCCTGTAAGAAGACAAAGACATGAAAGGTGAAACAAACAAACACTGAGTGATGTGACAGGATCTATGCTCAGAACGCCAGAGTCTACCTGACGCCGTGGATGTTTCTGATGGCGTAGTTTATCTCCTGCCGCATCTTCCTCTCATCAGACTCAATCTGAAGACAGACAGTGTGCTGTCAGTTATTAATGCACATACAGCATCACAGACACACACACACACACACACACACACACACACCTTGACCAGTTCACAGGGGAATTGCTCGTGGAAGATTCGGTTGATCCGAGCACCTCCGGACAGATTCGCAGTGTCGACTTTGTCTCCTGAGCCCTCGATGAGTTTCTCAAAGTCGACGGCCAAGCGCTGAACTAACCTGGACGACAGAAACCGACAGAGCGGGAGAGAAACTGATGGATACTCATTTAAAAGAGAATAAACGGACATACACACGATTGAGCGAGTGACTGACTGTAGCAGGGTCTTGGTCCTGCGTGCAGGGTCTTCAGAACTATATTGTCTGTACTCCTCAGCCTCTTTGTTCAAAGCCAGGAACTGGCTCTGCAGATGACAACTGAAGGCTGGCAGAGTCTCCCGGATGTGGTTTGTCAGTTGCTGCAAACAAACACTATCAGTAGGAATACATATACACAACGTGTTTACTTTTCTGGAGGTGTGTGCATCTTTAACCTGGTTGAGTGTTCTTTGTAGGTAGGGGGTGCCCATGTTTTCAGCCATGTGTTTATAGGCCGGATGGGACAGGAAGAACTTCTTCTCTGCAAGAAGAGCAGCTTTAATGTCTTTCTTCCCATCAATGTCCTTCTGACTGCGATTCACTACCCCGATGTAACCTGGGGGGGGGGGGGGGGGGGGGGGGGGTGAAGAGCATGTGATCCATGTGAGGAAGACAGTGTGCAACAAGAAAAAAGGAACAATCAAAGATTCTTTTGTGAGGCAGATTCAACTTGCATTGTGACATGTCCTTGGGAACTCTTCCCAGAACACCATTTGTTCCATTACGACTGCAGCATACAAGCAGGAAGTGGGTGTGTTTGTACAACAGCAGAGCACATGGTATAAAGCTGGCCAAATCCCCTATTTACTATAGTAATAGATGTAATAGTAGCAGGCTCCATATCTAATGCTTCAGCTCTATGCTGTTACAGGGCAGTTCTTTCAGTGGCTTCCATGGCTAATGCATTAATACTGTAAGAGAAGCATGAAGGAGCCAGCACCTGGTGCTGCTTTAGTCTGTACTGCACTGCTCCGGGAGCTGCCGCCTCTGTCTCCCTCCACACAACACTCACAACTCATTTCATTTACATCGCACCTTTCATACACACATGCAGCCCAACGTGCTTCACGGAGCACATTAAAACTAGAGTCACCTCCTCGTGGTCGTATCCCTCCGCCACTCAGACTAGTTTCAGATTACATCCCTGTTTATCCACTCATATAAAATATTAACCATTTTTGCAAAATTACCGAGGTCACACTGATCTTGACCTTTGACCTTTAGCCACCAAACTCTAACCAGTTTATCCTTGAGTCCAAGTGAATGTTTGTGCCAAATTTGAAGAAGTTCCTTCAAGGTGTTACTGAGATATTACGTCCATGAGAAAGAGACGGACGGACTGACAACCTGACAACAAAATGGCTGCCGCTCTGACTGTTCCCGGGTGGAGGAATAATAATACACACACACACGCACAAAAAAGATGTGCGGATTAAAAATGTACTACAACTGTAAAATGATGAATAAAAGTCAATGATATAAAACAAACACGGGGGAAAGACGTGATAAAAACGAATAATTAGAAGTTGAAAACTGAAGCAAAAGCCAGAACATTAATCTGAATTAATTTTACTCCAAATTAAAGACAGATTTTTAATTTCTTTTTGAAAAGGCCAAGACAGCTCGCTGTTCTAACGTCCAGAGACAGTGTGTTCCAGAGTTTAGGAGCTATGGAAATACAAGGAACATTTAAAAGAAAGGAGTGGAGGACCATAGTGATGTGGGTGAATATCTGTTGTGGGGAGGAGCGAGGCCATTTACAGTTTAGTTTAAAGACTTTTAAAATCAATTGTAAAAGGTAGAAGTGCAGTTTCTTAAACCTTACACACTGTTCTGGTCACCTTTGACCCGTTCTGACTTTTAACAGCAATAAAAATATCTGAAACGTCTTTTAGCCTGAAGTTTGACTTTTCCTAAAGTGACCCAAAATACACCAAAATGTTTCAAATATTTTAAAATATTATACTTTTGTACAGGTGCTGTGAATGTCTGAGCCGTATCTATTGAAGTGGACTGTAGATCCACAGATATTAGATCTGTGGGTCAGATGAAGGAACATGGAGGTTTTAGGGGATCTTGAAACTGTGAAACTGTACATGCCCTGTCTGTGTGTGTTTGTTATGGGACAGTGGTGACAGAGTTCAAGGGGGACCTCGACACCGTCACCACAACTGTCTGTGTTCCCGCCACATCTGCCCAGGTTCCCCCAGAGACAGGCACCTGCTGGTCTCTGAAGGGTCATGGGGGGATCTGGAAACAGTGACAGAGTCAAACAGCATAGGAGTGATCATATATGGTGCACATCAGGAACAGGGGTCACACAGAGGTCAGAGGGAGGGGGGGGGTTAATCCTCCATGTATTAATGTCAGAGAGGCTGTTCATACTTTCTACATAGATCTGTAGTTCAAGATTCACAACAGACTCTTATTATGAGGGAGCTCTTACTGTGATGTGGAGGCAGAAACATGAACAGTATGTGAGGGGTAAGCAGAGGTAATGTGGTTGACCTTCTTTACTTTAGCTAAGGCTCTGGCCGCAGCATTTTGAACAGGGTTTAGTTTTCTTATAGACTTTTCAGCTAATTTAGAAAAGGGAGTAATAGTAATAGTCTAAACTGTCAGTGATAAAAGCATGAACGAGCATCTCAGCATCATTCTGAGTAAAAACTGGTCTGATGAAAAAGATAATAATCTTGTTAAAATAAGAATTAAAATTAAAATCTGATTCTATAATCACCCCCAAATGTGTGATTTGTGTTTTAATTTGTCTCAGCCATGTTGGTGCTTGGCCGAGACTGAGACTCTGACTGGTGATAACAGACACAATCATGATCCCGTCCAAAGAGCCTCCTGTGTGACTGGACTGCAGCCAGATGGCTCAACGCCATGGGAACACACACATGCACACACATATACACACATGCACACACATATACACACATGCACACACATATACACACATGCACACAAACAGCAGCACACCTCTGCGCAGAGGGAGCAACCTGTTCTCCAGTATTTCCCGGGCATCTGTTCCTTCATCCATCAGGTCCAGCTTAGTGATTACACCTATTGTCCGCTGACCTAAAGGGGACATGAGAGAGAGAGGACATGTCTTAGTCTCTGAATGAGATTTCAAACCTGTGGGAGCATGAACAATATATAACAACCCTGCCAACATCTACACACAAACATCTGAATGTAATGCTGTGAAAACACACACACACACACACACACACACACACACACACACACACACACACACACACACGTACTACCCTGTGGGTCGACATCTTTGGCTAGTTTGAGAGCATCAGAGTTGGCCAGGTCAGTGTTGGCTGGTGTGACAGCCAGGACGAGACAGTTGTCCTTACAGATGAACTGCATGATCATGTCTCGTATCTGGTACTCTATATCTGCCGGCTGGTCTCCTACAGGCACCTTGGTGATGCCGGGAAGGTCCACGAGCGTCAGGTTCAGCACTGTAAACACAAGAGTACAGATCAACATACAGGTCATAGACATGTCAGAGAAACAGACAATATATGTGAATGGATATGTGGAACATCCACACACACACACTGTGTTACCATGTGGTGAATGAATCCGTAGGTTGATGGGGACAGGACAGATTCCCTTATTAGATCCTGTGAGTCTGCGCGTCTCTTCCTCTATCTCCTTGCGGATTTCATCAAAGTCTGTGAACTTCTTTCTCTGACAATGGAGAAACTCACCGTACTCTGGAAAGACACACAACAAGTAGAAGAAAAGCCCCTGTTAAATCAGAGTGGATTCATTCTCTGATCATTATTCCAGGGGGGTCTTTTGAATATCAGCGTGAACAATGCATAAAAATGTTAGCTGCTTTTTTTTACGTTTTTGTGGCTCAGGCCATAAGAACCCAATAGAACACATTAGGACACACAATGTTGTTTGTTTAATTGTAATTTTACTCTTCTAGCAAGTTTCCAGAAGATCATGCTGTACATCCTGCTGCTGAGGTCAGAGGGCCACAAACGCAGAACACAATATTACTGTTGGGAACATTAGATGACAATACTGTCTCAATATCATACTGCCATCTGGTGGCAGCTTTAAATAACAGAATGACAGGACATCCACTAAAAGAGTGAATATGAGTGTTTTACCCACCTGAGTCAGCGTGGAGCAGCTGGAGGATCAAAGGTCTGCGAGTGACAATTCCTGAGCCACGAGGGAGGAAGTCTCTGTTGGAGAAGAAAGACTGAACTGACCAAGGAGACACACACACACACACACACACACACACACACACACACACACACACACACACACACACACACACACACACACACACACACACACACACACACACACACACGTACTACCCTGTGGGTCGACATCTTTGGCTAGTTTGAGAGCATCAGAGTTGGCCAGGTCAGTGTTGGCTGGTGTGACAGCCAGGACGAGACAGTTGTCCTTACAGATGAACTGCATGATCATGTCTCGTATCTGGTACTCTATATCTGCCGGCTGGTCTCCTACAGGCACCTTGGTGATGCCGGGAAGGTCCACGAGCGTCAGGTTCAGCACTGTAAACACAAGAGTACAGATCAACATACAGGTCATAGACATGTCAGAGAAACAGACAATATATGTGAATGGATATGTGGAACATCCACACACACACACTGTGTTACCATGTGGTGAATGAATCCGTAGGTTGATGGGGACAGGACAGATTCCCTTATTAGATCCTGTGAGTCTGCGCGTCTCTTCCTCTATCTCCTTGCGGATTTCATCAAAGTCTGTGAACTTCTTTCTCTGACAATGGAGAAACTCACCGTACTCTGGAAAGACACACAACAAGTAGAAGAAAAGCCCCTGTTAAATCAGAGTGGATTCATTCTCTGATCATTATTCCAGGGGGGTCTTTTGAATATCAGCGTGAACAATGCATAAAAATGTTAGCTGCTTTTTTTTACGTTTTTGTGGCTCAGGCCATAAGAACCCAATAGAACACATTAGGACACACAATGTTGTTTGTTTAATTGTAATTTTACTCTTCTAGCAAGTTTCCAGAAGATCATGCTGTACATCCTGCTGCTGAGGTCAGAGGGCCACAAACGCAGAACACAATATTACTGTTGGGAACATTAGATGACAATACTGTCTCAATATCATACTGCCATCTGGTGGCAGCTTTAAATAACAGAATGACAGGACATCCACTAAAAGAGTGAATATGAGTGTTTTACCCACCTGAGTCAGCGTGGAGCAGCTGGAGGATCAAAGGTCTGCGAGTGACAATTCCTGAGCCACGAGGGAGGAAGTCTCTGTTGGAGAAGAAAGACTGAACTGACCAAGGAGACACACACACACACACACACACACACACACACACACACACACACACACACACACACACACACACAGCAAACTGCCACTGCTATGTGATACTGATGTGTACTAGAGTCTTAACTTCCACCATTTGAATGACTTTATATTACATGCACAGATAAGACCATTTCACTACAGCAGTATTATTTTCTACTGGCATAACAAAGTCTGTGTTAGTTTTACTTTAAATGACAAAACATCAGCAACTACAAAAGGTTGAGAAACGTTCTGCCATATGATCAGCCCTGTCAGATTTATATAAAGACTACAAGTTAAATGTAATGTTCACCACAAATTAACAGAATGCAGTTTGTCAAAATGTAATCCTCCTCTTTCCTATTAAAATCAGATTCAGGAAGTTTGTTTTACTACATCCTGTCCCGGATCAAACAGCTGGCACAGCCCTCCACAAAACGGGTGTCATAACACAGTCATGGCTGAAACAAAGAAGTGAGGTACGTGATAAAATATCAATACACACTCAGGAAAGCGAGCATTAACGGCCAACTGCAGTTCCTGGAAATGCTTCACGTTAAGGCCCGGATGGTTCTGGACAATACAGATGTCTCCTCCTGATCACAGAGCTTCGCTGTCTCCTCTATCTATAGGAAACTACTGATTAACTCGCATGCATTCCTTTCTGACAAGATGGAAATAACTTTCTCCTCATGAACTGTCCAAACTCTCTCACTTGCATTTTTAATTTTACCCAAACAACCCAGTTATTCATGAGCGGGCTGCATTATTTTTAGGAGCGTGAAATCCGTTAAAGGTCAGAATAAGGTGTGACTCAACAAAGCTCTGTTTTCATTTCCTTTCATAACTTTTCAAAAGCCATGTTAACCTCAAGCCCTTTACAGACAGAGGCTGTGTGTGAGATAAGCTGTGGTCCTGGCTGCTGTCTCACACACACCTCTGGCATCCACCACTTGACACCAACAAATATAGCCATATCATTGGTGCAGAGACCATGATATATCATGCAGGAACACACACTGATTTCAACGATGCGTTACAGTTAAAGCCTAAAGTCCTCATTTCAATTCAATGGGATTTGTGTGTATTAGGGAATGTCCCAGCCCCCATGGCTCTGCTGTGAGCATTACAAACAAAAAGCAGTAACTTACAAATTCAAAGTCTGAACCTAGGGACACAAACATTCACATTTTAATGTATTTTATTAGAATTAGCGAAGACTATTCGAAAGATATAACGGACTTTTGGTAGTACTTTCAAACAGTACTGTTATATCAGGTCATCCAATCTTTATAAAGGATTTATCAGTTGTAACCACAGACTGTATATAAAGGCATGTGCAGGCTAATGCTGTAATTACTGGAGGTATTAGAAAGAAAGAATTACCAAGAGCTTTATTGATGATTAATGAATCATTTACTAATGCTTTATTATCAGTTATAAGCCATTAATCAGAACAAACATTGGGTTGCCAGGTTGTGAAAAGTACTTTATATATATACTTTTATAATGCTGTTATAAATATTAATAAAACCTGGTGGGTTTCTTGCTTTCTAATAGCTATCAAATCTGGTTATACAAGTTGTTTGTTGTTAATGGATTTTGGTTCAGGATATATGATATATGTGATATATAAAGCATCAGCATTATTAATAATATTAATAATTATTTATTTAGTTAGATCCACATTAGTCACTGTGGTATAATAATGGCTCCTCAAGAGGTACATCAATACACATCCATATCATTCATACTCACAATGAGACTCACAATACACAACACAACCCAAATAACGCACATCCACCAACACTAAACTAATACATACTACAGCCCTAAATAAAAGAAAACTTTCCACAATTCAATCCAATAAGTCACAAAGATTTTAAAAAAAAATTAAGAAAATTTAAGAAAAGATTTAAGAAAATTAAAAATAAATAAGTAGGATGAAATGGCTCCTGTATTCATTTCCATTTAAGAGAACTTAACATTGTTATAAACAAGAAAGTCATAATGTTTTCTACCTTTCCTTGTGTTTTCACCATGTTCTGATGTCAAATTTAAAATGTGGTGATGGATATATATATATATATATATATATATATATATATATATACCTGTTCTCTGTATTAAACTAATGACAGCCAAGAATAAAAAGTTACTCTAAATTATTTAATAAAGTTAATAAAGCCATAACTAATCATTTAGTATGCTTTATTAGAAAGTAGTACCTGTTTTTACTACCTACACCTTACCCACCTGTAGTGAGCAGTTACGGGGACTGTGTAGATACACGTCATTCAGAGCTCGTGGTGTGAGACTTACCTGCCCACAAAGTTCTCCAGGACGGAGCTCTTTCCCGCGCTCTGGCCGCCCACCACCACGATCTGCGGCAGGTGGAGGCTGCTGCTCTGCCCCACCCTGCCCATGACGTCTTGAAGGCGGTTGACCAGCGGGATCAGATCCTCCATCCCGTGGTTGCCCATCGCAACGGCGCGGCAGTTACCTGTCCGGCCCCTTTAAACCCAGTTGTGCTCCGGTTCTAGACTACACCCGTCCACCGAGCAGCTAACATACTTAACGGTTACTTACATTCACGGTATTTTCATTAGTGAAACGTAGAAAAATCTAGGAAATAAAACTGGATTCTCAGTAGCGACTCGTGAAGGTCCACAACCTCCGGCAGCCGTTAGTCCCGTTACCGTTAGAGCTGCTGGTACCGGACGCTAGACTCCGAGTTAGTCCTCACGGTCCGAGAGTCCCCGAAAACAGCTCGCTGTGGACACGTGTGGTTATTTAAAACTCCAAAACGTCGCGGTGTGTCGTTTCCCTCAAACTCTGGACACATTAGAGGAGCTAGCTTAAACCGAGTTCGGTCCGTTTTCACGGAGGAAAAACCTTCTACTTTTGACAGCTAACGGAATCCACTCTGAGGCGCATGCGCAGTGGTCAGCAACTTTAGCTCGGTGAAACCCCCCTTCACGCAGAAGACAGACAAACTTCTTAAACCACTTAATGAAAGTTACCCAGATTCACCAGACACCGGGGAGCGCTCACTCCTCCCGGCTCCACATCCAGAGGGGCGGGGCTCCGTGCAGCCCTATAAACCCCGCCACTGGAACCAGGGTGGACATTCATCTACTGTAAATAACACGGCTGCATTCCCTGGCAATGAGGGAGTAACTGAGCTCCATGTAGTAACTACAGTGGAAACTAAAGTGGGACACAAACTAAGGCCTACTTTTAACCACGAATTAATAATAATAATGATAATAATGATGATAATAATAATAATGATAA
>NC_079369.1:400000-477500 GCF_021018895.1 Seriola aureovittata | reverse complement strand
ATTTAACATGCAAAACTGATGGCACTTCTAAAGAATGATTTATTTTTGTAGATTTAACTACACAGAAGTATAAACATTAGACAGATTGAACATCTAGAACAGTAAAATACTAATCTCACATTAATACAGTAATATCAACAATCCCGTAAGGTTAAATATTATAACATTATAACTCATTATAACTACACATAACACACATATAACTACATTAATGCGGATCCACTATATTGTTGCTGAAGTGAGAATGCATGACTGTTTTTATAATGGACTATTTTCACACTGTGTTATTGTATGTTAAAGTATCTGAATACTTCTCCCACCAGCCATCAGACAGGAAGCACAACAACACAGTCCTGACACTTATACACCTGTACATACAAGTTAGCAGCAGGTGAATGACAACAGTAATGTTGACCCAGGTGTCCTGTGTATCTGTACCTGTAATAACCCGCTCTACACCTTTACCTGATCGTGCACTTTGATGTATTTGTGCAGCACGCCGCACAGTCTGTTGTAGTCTCCGTACCACTCAAACGCTTTGTCCGCGCGCTTCTTGAAGAACTTCTCCCAGTACTCTGCGGAGCTGAACTCCTCCGCGGAGCGCGGCAACAGACTCATGGTCCACTGCAGCTGTTAAATCACCTGAACGTGTCGGTTTACGGAGTCACAGCCCGGTTACAGCCCGGTTACAGCCCGGTTACAGCCGGTCCTCCACATGGCACTTCACACTGACTGTTCTACCCGGACGACATTGTTGGCAGGACCGCTCCTTCTTCTTCCTGTTCCTTGAAGTTTATTGGCGGGTAGCAAACAACGAACTGGTTTATTACCGCCACCTACCGGACTGGAGTGTGGATGGCAGTTCCGCCACTTCCCGGAGATTCGCTGAGGCTGTCAGAGCGGATTTTATTGGCCGTAGCTAAACCGGAAGTTTCCGGTCCGGTATCGTTAGTCGTCCGGGGGTCGCCCATCATGGCTGTTCAGGCTGGACGGTCCGTGGTCTTCGTGACTGGAAACGCGAAAAAACTCGAAGAGGTGAGAGTCAAAGGTTCAGGTTTAGTTTAGAGACTTGGACTTTGATCTTCTCAGTTCTTCTCCAGACGGTTCTCGTTCAATATCTGCACCGAGCACGAGCTGTAATCTAATCCACATCTAATCCACATCTCATGTTTCACCCGTCAGATATATATATATATATATATATTATATATATATATATATATAATATATAAAATACATTCATCCGTCTCTGTTTTCCCTCCACGTCCTGCAGGTCATTCAGATCCTGGGAGACAGGTTTCCCTACAAACTGGTGTCTAAGAAGATTGACTGTAAGTATCCAAATGAGAGCTGAACAGTTAATGGAAATATTATTTTAAAAATTGCGATATCCAGATCACAGGAGCTGCATTTTTATAATAAAGGTAAAATGTGTCACAGCAGGTCCTACAGGAAGCACTGTGCTGCTACTGAGTCTTTTCCTCCAGACACAAGGAAACAGCGTGAAAACAAAAAGCAAAATCTGCTAAAAATAATCATGATATGACTTTTTTTCTACATGTCGTTCAGCCCGAATCAAACCAGCAGAACCTGGTGTAACGGACTGGTACCTGCTCTGTCAGAGGGTGACTGTGTTAAGACTGTTAAGTTCAGTAGAAATGGGTCATAACTGCAGATACTGAGTTTTACAGGTTGTCAGTGAATGTGTTGTCAGTTGTCTCAGCAACCGATGACAGTGACTGGTGTGAGACAACGTACCTGTGATTGGCTGAGAGTGTGGGGGACAGGTAGTTGTTCCTGTCAGGTGGGGAGTGGGAGCAGGTCTGCGGCGGGAGTTGTTGAAGTCAGTTGATGGCGCTGAGATTACTCTGTGGACCAAGTCATGGTTTGTTGTTTTGGCGTTGGCTACGGCTGCAGAAGCCTGTGTTAAAGGAACGAATAAATATGTAATAAAATGTCTGTTTCTTCATCCAGTGCCCGAGTACCAGGGAGAGCCAGATGAGATTTCCATACACAAGTGTAAGGAGGCTGCACGGCAGGTACAGTAACTCCACTGTCACTCAGGTAACTAACGGTGTTTACGTGTGTGTAGGATGATTGACAGACGCTGATCTATGTGTGTGTGTTTGTCACCCTCAGATTGATGGGCCAGTCATAGTGGAGGACACCTGTCTGTGCTTCACGGCTTTAGGAGGCTTACCTGGTCCTTACATGTTAGTAAAACAACCTTTTCATCCATTGAGCCATTTAATCTGCATCAGTGATAATTAACAGTAATAATTACAAATAAACTTTGTTTGTGTAGAAAATGGTTCCTGGATAAACTGAAGCCAGAAGGTGAGTGTGGTGATGAATGAAGTGCTGCACAGTGATTGTACCACAGATCTATAGAGCTGGATGGAACAGCACGGGGAGCGTGCAGCTGCTCTCATGCTGTTCACTGTTTTGTTGTAGGCTTGTATAAACTCCTGGCCGGGTTCGAAGATAAATCAGCCTGGGCTCTCTGCACCTTCGCCTTCAGCGCTGGGAAGGACAAACCAGTACAGCTGTTCAGAGGGAAAACAGAGGTCAGAATCTCCCTCTCTCTCACTGTGTGTGTGTGTGTGTGTTTTATTTATTTTCTACTTACTCCTCTCTCTATTTTTAGGGGCACATTGTGGAGCCCCGGGGTCCTCGGGACTTTGGATGGGATCCATGTTTCCAGCCGGACGGATACGACAAAACGTGAGTGAGGGCTGTGCTTGAACTCCCAGTTCATACCACAAGGGGGAGTCAGAGGTCAACACACCGTCTGTGGACACATAGAATGAATTGCACTTCAGTGACAGTTTCAACAACACACATTATTGTGACGATCTCTTTTACTTTGTACTGTGCATCCATTAATTACTGAGGTTCATCAGTGTGTTAATCTGAAGTTATTGATCATTATTACCGTTACACTCATTATTAATCCCCTCCCTCTCGCCTGCAGCTACGCTGAACTGCCTAAAGAAGTGAAGAATTCAATCTCTCACCGCTACCGGGCGCTGGCTGCCATGTCTGCACACTTCTCTCAAACCAACAACACCTCACCACAGATCAAGAAGAAGAAGCAGCAGGATTAAGTCCAGCTTCAGCTGCTGTATTAAACCTCAGATCATCAGATTCGAGCGTCCAGAGGAAACTCCTTGATGTGACATTTTCTTACTGTTGGCCAGAAGAGTAGAACCGTGTGTCACACGTCTACTTGTGGAATCTGCAGTAGAAAAGCTCCTGCACAAAACAGTCTGTTTTCCCTTGTTTTTAATAAACCTTGCGTTCATTTCTAAATTTCTAATTTCACTTTCTCTTACATGCTGACTGCAGTTTTTTATTAGCTGAGCAGGTGAAGAATATCTTGTAGGTAATATGAAAAGATAGCAGAGACTGTTCTTTTTCTTTGTTCCACAGTGGAAACTGTAAGACTGACAAAGACAGACTTAAAGAAGAGCATACATTAAAAATGGGGGGGGGGGGCCTCCACGGTCCTGATGAGAGCAGCAGACTGGCTCCTGGACGTGGCAAGGGGTTGTTCAGGCTGGAGTCCAAAGAGAGGGGAGGGTCTCTGAGGGAGGAGAGGGGGTGCAAACACAACAGTGATATCAGGGGGGTTTGGGTAATAAATGACCCTGGAGCTGGAAGTCTCTGAGCAGGAACTATGCACACACCTGTGACTGAGGCTTCCCAGATGAACCGGGACGCACAAATAGACTCGTCCTGTGAGAGAAGACTGAAGCGAGTCCTCGTGTTTCACTGAACGCTTCATCGACTTTATTCAACAGATTAAACCCTGCTGGTGAAAAGTGACGCTGCAGCTGCTGCAGGTCATGAAGTGTTGGACCTGCTGGCTCAGACTCTGCTCTGGTCAGGAAGCAGCCAGTTGTGAGGAGAACAGGAAAACTGGATTTGTCTTCATCACTGAGACGTCACTTCACCTGTCAGACAAGGGTTTTTTAGCAGGACACGGAAGATGAGTGTCAGACTTCAGGTCATTAGAGGTCAAAGACACGGCGCTGTGGAGGCATCCCTCCTCTTCCTCTGTGACTCAGAGAAAACACTGGTACTGTCAGAGCTGCAGCGTTCAGCCTCTGCATTTCAGAGAGTTGAAAGGTTTCAGATTTACGATGTTGGATTCTAAAAGAAAAGCAGTTTTATGGTTTTTCTGACTGGACAGTTTCCTCTCCTCTTCCTAATGCCATTCTGCCCTTTGTGCAACATCTGGATCAACATCAGTCCTGGGTTCTTGTGATACATGCTCCAGTTCTAACTACACACATTTACTAGAATTTACAACAGCTGTTTTTTAATTTGGTACATGAGATTTCTACATGTTTCTACATATGTTTCACAAAGAAACACAATTTTTAAGGGAAAATGAAATGATTTGAACCTAGGACTTTACGATTAACTTGTTTCTCATGGCAACAGAGGTGCAAGAAGTCTGCCACTGGTTCCACACAACTACATATTTAATAAACTCAGTCTCCGTAGGAATCTCTGCACCATTACCATTTTTTTCTCCTTCAACTGAAACAACTTGACAGAAACAGTCATTCTTTTATTCTCATGCTTTGAGACGGCTGCACCACAGGCAGCCCAGCAGCCTCTCTCTTATAGACTGTTGTCAGGACTTGGACAAACAAGACGTGACCCACAAGACAAAAACCTTTCCCGCTCATCAGGTCACACAGGATGTTTGCAGATTTTATGACAAACAGAACAAATATGAGTGTTTGTCTGAGGTAGGCAGGAAGAGACGACGTGACACCGTGGATTTGTGGTTAATGAAGGAATGTGCTACGCAGGGACGCCTGAGAGGGAAGGATGCCTGACTCCATGAGACCTTAATCCGTCATGATTGCACCAGAGGATGAGGAGGGTTTGATGTGGCTTTGGGGAGACAGACTGTGCTTCCTCTTGTTTGTTATGCAAGACTTACCTGAATTCCCCAGTTGAGTTTTATTCAACAGCAGCCATTTTTCTTCAAGTAGCTGCACATGTTACTGAGGGAAAATGGCTTGAGACTTGCATCTGAAAGGGCTGGTTTGAACTTCAAAGCGACGATTAATAAAGTCCATTTCTTATTCCATAAATTTTCTTCTTCACCAAACTGGCCTCTCCAAGTTTCAGGATAATGAATTATTCCACCATGAGGCCACTGCAGTCAATGATGGAAACAGTCGACCTAATACATAATCCTGCTGGGACTCGCCCTCTCAATTTTCACTGTTTATGACCAAACCTAAGTCCGACTGAAGACACTGAGGATCCATGAATATTACCTGTGTTTTAACTGCACCGGAGGGAAGCATCTCATTTCACCCCCAACCTTCTGACCTCTACCATTACTCTTTATTACCATGTCACTGTAAAACAATATAGAGATATCAGCAGTGCAGCACAAAGTTGGGTGTTATTAAATTATCATTTGGTGGCCTGTGAAGTTTGTGGTTCTGCTCTTTGTCAGCTGCATGTGTCAGCATGAAAACACACCTGAGGATGGTGGCAGTAGTTTGGGGTGAGATAAAAGAAGACAGGCAGAAGGGTGGAGGGAGGAAATGCTTGAGTGGGGCGGAGAAGGCTGGGCGAGGGGGAATGTGGTGGGACACAGGTGGAAAATCAAATGTCTGACATTGATACAAATCTCACATTTCTCTCAGGTGCACACCTTCACAGGTAACAGAAATGCCTTGAAAAATGTGATTTTATTTATCTGTTGGAGTTAGATCCCCCCAGTACAGATCATTTTAAAACACATTCAACCTACAAACATCTTAATTAGCGAAAGATAATGAAAAATGAAAAAGATTTTTTCAATTACATCATGAGATATTGAGCTGTCAGTTCATTTTAACTGCTTAAATAAAGTCAACTTTAAAGGCAGAACAGAACATGAACTCCTGTGTCAGGGCAGGAGAAGGGCCGCTTCCAAAACTGTTGGGACCCAAAGAATGCCTCAGGCCAGATGCTTGTGGGGCCCCTAGAGAAACAGTCCTATAGGGTTTAGTGTGGCCTGTCATAGAGTTAGGGTTAGGGTTGTGTCACAGAGAGAGACTAGATGTCTTGGTGGTCATCAGGTCAGCAGCAGTTGCTCTATCCAAACAGCCCAGGGTTGTGCAGAGTCAGAGTCTGCAACAAGCGCTGGAAGTCCTGCACCGTCCACGGCACCCCGTGTGTCCCCGCAGCAGCTGCACTGCTGCTGTCAGGGCTGATACTCTGCGGGTCATTGAAGGTGATCAGGACCTCTGTGGAGAACTGGGGCAGGCGGAACAGCCCCAGGTGAAGGGTCACTGTGTTCCTCGCCTCTTCGTTGAACTTGGATACACACTGTGTGCCAGTGAGCGTCCAGGCTGAGCTGCACTCTGACAGGGACACATCGGATTTGGGAAGAGCCACAACGCTGGTCACCTCAAAAGCACCTAGCTCCAGAGATTTGTTACTGCCCGCGATGTCCTCAAAGTGATACCTGGGGGAGTCCTGGTCTGCCACCTGCCCCTGGTACTCCACCAGCTCAACTATGAGGCTCTGGTCGGTGTGTGCGTGAGCAAATACCTCCTGGTTGTCCGGGATCTCCCTCAGCTCACTGATGTCCGTGGCGCTGCGGGGGATGACAGCGGACAGCGCTCCTCCAAACAGCGGGTGAGGAGGCTGCTCGGCGCCGCCTCCGGCACTCTGCATCTCCCTGTGGGGACGGTGAGCGGCTCGGGAGGACGAGAACAACCACGGAGGCCGGTTTCAACCACCTGCAGGTACACAAAGAACTCCAGCGTTAAAAACATGAAACCGTCTCTGAGGACACAACCGTTCATTCATAAATTCAGCCTGATTTACACGCGGCTTACCAACTGGTCGCTAAGCGTGTCTTCTCTTCCGGTAAAAGTTTATCTTCTTCCTCTACGGTCCAATTCAGGCGGCATAGACGCATGTCTGGCGCGCTGCTACCATCTACAGGTGAGGCACAGAACCTCCCTAAAACAGGCGGTGGAGGAATATTCAGATATTTTATTTAAATAAAACTACGTACATCAGCGTCAAAAGACTGCAATTTAAATAAAAGCCATGAATTTAGATTTTTATTAAATTAAAATGACACAAGAAGCACAATGTGCTTAAAGTATTAGAAGCAAAAATAGCTCCTAATACATATTATAATACTTAAGTACTTAGTGATTAACAGCAGCTTTAGTTATCAAATAAATTAACTGGAGTAAAAATACAATATTTCCTTCTTACATTAAAAAATAAAAGTACCATAAAATATGAGTTAATACTCAAGTCAAGTATAAATAGAAGGTTTACTCAAATAAACGTGTATTTATTTATTATTATTATTTTATAAACGTTGTATATTTCTATGAGCAGCTGGAATATTTTCTGTCTAAAGAAAAACAATGACGATGAAATAAAATATTTGTGTCACACATCTGCAGCACCTCTCTCCTCCAGCTGTTTGTGTACATTTCCCGGTCAGCTGATTCAGACTGAGGGGGAAGCCGACTGCTAGCATCCATAATGACAATCCCGTCTCATCGCCCGGACATCCGTTTGAAATGAATCACACAAACCCGTAAAAGCCACCGAGAAGCTTGAAACCCCCCCGGACTAACACCCGAGTCTCTGCGTGTTTGTCTTCACCAGCATCGAGGGTCGGATCCTGTGGGACAGCTGCAGGTAGCTAGCCGCGTTAGCATCCTTAGCTTAGCTTAGCTTAGCTTAGCGGGGTAGCTAAATTTTTCAGTGAACCAAGCGGCCTGTCTGAAACAGAGAAATTCGCATGTAGTCAGCCGTGTTAAGGTCAGAGATGGTCATTCTTCTTCTTTAATCACTGTGGTGGAGCAGCGTGTTGTTCAAGTGTCGTACACCACGACATTCTGCCGTGTTTGCTGTTTAATTGTGACTAACAAGTAGCTCAGCCAGCTAGCTACCAGAGGCTATGATGTGATTCCAGCTGTGCTCCAGAGATGTCACATTCATTTTCATACCAGCTCATCTCCTGAGATTTAATTTGGAGCTTAAAGCTTTTAAATTAGTAAAGCTAAAAATAGCCAAACTCCTCAGAGGAGGCTCCATCCTGTGTTTTCTCTTTTCTTAAGACAGAGTAGTTTAGATTTGCATTAGCATTAAATTACATTAGTATGTATTTAAAGTTGCAATCCATAAACTGACAGAACCTACCCTGGCATCACACTGTCTGTAGTTTTAATGTGAATCTAATACTGTTTTTATGGAGTGTACCTTTTAAAAATCCCTCTCTCGTAATAGACTTGTCATCCTTCTGCAGCCCTAACCTGTTAGACCTGCTTCTTCTTCTCTGTCTCTCTCTGTGTCTCTTCATGCTGTCGCTGCTTCAGATAGAGCCTTGTCCCCTGCTCCTCCTCTGTTAACTGGACACGTCCTCTCTCCTGGACACTGTCAGGTCTTTTTCCTTCAGCAGTGCCAGAGAAGGACGCTGCTGAGAAAGCCTCAGTGTCAGACTGAACTGGATTCAATGGTACAAGTTGTATTGTAGGACTGAGAGTGGTGTGTGTGTGTGTGTGTGTGTGTGTGTGTGTGTGTGTGTGTGTGTGTTGTGTGTGTGTGTGTGGGTCTGGTGATTACCTTTAGGCCTGAGGATCACATGTTGTTCACTTCAGTGTCACAGAGGCGCTTTACTGTTGTGTTTTGTCGCCCTGTTTGGAACATGTAACGCCCAAACACACACTCGAGGGGGTGTCAATGGAGGAACAGTGTGTTTTCCACATCTGACATCGTAGAGTTCTTCACCCAAAGGCACACAGAGCGATGATGACATTTCCTTTCACAGCTCAGAGACTGACTGCATAAATATTAAGAATTAAGACATCTTGAGAGGATATCTTCATAAAGCTTGTGTTTCTGTTAGCTGATGAGGAATTAAACCGTTTTTACAGACAGCAGGTGTCTTTACATGGTCCATCTGAAAATTAAACTGCAGAGGAAATGAAAGAAGTCGGCTCTGTGACTCATAACAAAGTCAGCCTGTCTAACAGGAAGCGTCTGAGTCCTCCTCAGATTCCTTGAGGATGACCAGTTTCATTTATTCAATCATTACTAAACCAGTGAATGTTGTTGTCATGAGTAAAGTTTAGATTTACAGTCTCACTCAGCTCATACACTTTGTCCTTTGTTCTCCACACTCTATTCCCAGACACGAGCTGGCTGCAGCTCTGCCTGTGATTCAAATCACTTCCACCTGCCAGTGTTAAAGTGCTCTCACTCAGCAGGCTGCCAGCACTGAGTGCAGGTGTCCGAATGTTTGTGTTCAGGCTGTTGCACAGTGCCGCAGGCCCTAACGAATCTTCTCCTTCTGTCCTGCAGAGGGAGCCAGATCGGGAGGAGCAGTCTGAAGCCAACATGCCCCCCAAGTTTAAACGACACCTGAATGACGACGAGGTCACGGGATCTATTCGCAGTGAGAGGGTGAGACACAGACGGAAGGATTTATGGTCAGGACGTAGAGGACAGTGAGAGAATGTAATAAACATGTCCAGAGTCAGAAAAGGTCGAAAGCTGTGAGATTAATTCTGTATCATATGAATCTATTGATCACTTTTCATCATAGAAGTCCATTGGATTTAATTTAATCAAAACATCTCAGTCAGAAACAGATGTTGGTTGAAGATGCAGATGTTGCCGTTAGAACTAATAATGAGGGAGAAGAAAAGGAGAAACCTCTGGGGGGGGGGGGGGGGGAGACGACTCCTGTGGCCAAACGTCTGGTTTTAATCAGAGACATCACCCCTGACCCCACCCCCCATGTCCTCTCGCTGATCCTTCACTTTATTCTGTTTCCTCTGTGTAATCTATTCATTTTTATGTTGAACTGGGATCAAAGAGAAGCTTATGAGGAGAACAAAATGATCCTTTCCACCTACCATGCCCCCCCCCCCCCCCCCCCGATAATAGATAACAGCTCCCTTCATGTTTCCCATCCCAGGCAGTGGAAAGAAAGAAAGAGGTCGCACAGGAGGAGGCTGTTAGAGCCTCCACTTATAAAGCTCTTTATGATCATGTGGCCTCCATGCCGCAGCCTTTCAGCAGATGACAGTGTATTTACTAGAAAATAAATGTCTCTGTTGGCATGCCATGGACTGGCAGCTGGTAATCTGTGGGGTTTCCTCGAGGGGGCCATGGATGGTAGATGTGATTATCATGACTCAAGGTTTGGAGATTCAACTTATGTGGCAGCAAGACACTAAACTCTCCTCCTGAGTTTGACTGCAGCAGCCTGGAGGGATTTCAGTGTCTAAACTACTTCTGCCTCCTGTAATCTAAACGTGATTAATGCTGCTTCCAAACCCGTGCACCAGCATGCTGTAGGCACGCAGTGTTTGCCTCCATCCTTCAAGAATCTCAAGTAAAGATGCAGAGCTTTCTTTCCCAGTAGCAGTGAATATATTCTGGCTGTTTGCCATCCAGTGAAGAACAGACTCTGACTGTCTCCTCCTGTGATGATTTAATGCAGCTGTCCTCACTAAGTCTCTATGAATAGCAGTGTTTTTGTGAGGTAATCTGCCTGAAGATATCAGAAATGCCTCTATTCTTCTACCACAATGTGAATGTCCATTTTAGGTTCTCAGCAGACTGATTGGATGTTTCAGAGTCTTTCAGAGGAGGAAGAGTTTTTATTGAGGTTTGGCAAACAGAGCAGCAGAGACAACAGACCTTTATTGTTAGTCATAATGTCCTAAGTGCAGTTTAATAGTAATAATGCTTTTGTCCATTTCTGCCTTCTGAAAAAGCTCCTATTGATCTGCACATCAGCTCTGTGACAGTGTTGTCTCTGTGTCAGCAGCACTGGTTGTGAGGGTTTGGTTCTGGTGCTGGTTTGAACCGGATCTGGAAACGTTTCAAACCCAACAATACTTTATTCTGTCCCCTTTAAACCTTTTCGTCTTTGTCCACAACCGAGGAATCAGTGACACACTGTAGGTGGCGGGGCGATGTCATCACCACCGAAACCCACAGTTGTTACCAGGCAACCAGAATGAAAAAAGTTTGAAAATCAGTGTGGTGGTTCCCAGTCCCGACACGGACACTGGCCCCAGAGCAGGAGGAAAGCTTAGTGAAGACACTGTCCCAGTCGACCCAGCTCCCCTCCAGACTGTCCTCATTCAACATCTAGCGCTTATCCTCATCTGACCTCTGACCTTTTCCTTTTTTACAGAGGAACCTGCTGGAAGAAGATTCAGATGAGGAGGAAGACTTCTTTCTGTGAGTCTGTGCACGGACATATTGTATTCAGGCCCTGAGTTTAGCCATTTTTTAGCCATTTTATACTGTGGAGTCACAATTAAAGCTCCTCCAGTGTAAAGGTGTGTGTCCATGTGTAGTGTGATTATAGATCAGCTCTAGCTTCTATATTAATACTGTGAAAGTATCAAAGCCTCAGTTCACAGAGAAATGCACACAGCCTGTATTCAGAAACTGAGCCTTAAAACCAGCCGTCAGGACTTCTGCAACTTTGTGATGTCACAACGAAGCAGTCACCAAGCCCTGCCCACCTGAGTAAACAGTCAGCCAATCAGAAGAGAGGAGGCTCTGAGCCTCTCATCTGATTGGCTGACTGGCTCACCGACCTGTTGTTACTAGAGCTCCAGAGAGAAGCCTGAGAGAGGAGATGGTTTTTATATCTTCTGATGGATCAATACTTTAAATGAAACACAGAAGAAGAAGAAAATATGGAGCCTTAAACTAAAAAGATGAGAGCAGTATTAATAGTAACAAATGAGGATCGCTTAAAGCAGAGAACCCAAAGTCAACAGTGAAATAATCTGCTGCAGTTGAAAGTTCCTACTTTAAATGAGTAACTTTGGCTTGGGCTTGTGTTTTCCAGGCGAGGGCCCACAGGACCCAGGTTTGGACCTCAGAACGACAAAATCAAGCAGTAAGTACTCACACATTCCTTCTTACAGCTCAGAGCCAGAGGTCAGAGCTGTATTACCAGCACTCTGAAGTTTTGGTGTTGGTGTTATGTAACCGTGCCTCGGCATGTTTACCAGAAGCTGTGGTCATTAGCCGATTGTGTAAGAGGACCGGTGCTGTGCAGGTTCATTGTGTAACCTCCCCGGGACGCCTCAGTCCCTCTGCACTCTGTTTCCACACGAACCTCCAGTCGTGACGGCCAGAGAACAGAGGAGGTCATTGTTGAGTCGGACTGGCAACCACACTTGTTTCTCCACACTCGCCTCATCCTTACAGTTTGTCATCGTTGTGAGCACATGAAACCAGATGCCACCATCACTGATTCTGGAAATGTCGTACTCACGGGGCTCCTGCTCCTCACCTGTCTGTCTGAACCTGAAGCTCTGAGGTCAGGTGGTAAGGTCAGGTGGTAGTGAGTGTTTGTGGCGGCTCCTCCTGGTCTGAAATGATCAGTGGAACGGTGCTGATGTGATCATCTGTTAGAGGAAATACACTCCTCCACTGCCCCCGCCCTGCTGAGCCTGCGTCCCTCCAAGAGTTACTTTGAAATAAGAGAATGAATGAATGAATCCATCTGTCCATCCAAGAGTGACTGAAGTCACACCATGCTCAGGTGTGAGCAGTGTGAATGAAGCAAGGATTGGAGTGTAATCCTGCAGATACCAGACAGGTGCAGACAGGTGCAAACAGGTGCAGACAGGTGCAAACAGGTGCAAACAGGTGCAAACAGGTGGCAGCGAGGCCCAGAAGCAGGCAGCTGGCAGCAGGACGCGGCTCGATGCAGAGAGGAGGATATTGTTGGAATAAACAGGTGTTTGCTGCCGAACTGATGATTCATGTCTGTCACTGATGATTCTGTGTGTCACACCGACATGTGTCCTCAGGGTGCAGTCGCAGGTTGATGAGGTCATCGACGTGATGCAGGAGAACATCTCCAAAGTGATAGAGAGGGGTGAGCGTCTCGACGACCTGCAGGACAAGTCAGGTGAGTCTCACCAAGAGTGTGTGTGTGTGTGTGTGTGTGTGTGTGTGTGTGTGCATGTGTTTGTGTGTTTGTGTTTGTCTTAATGTTTAGCACACGTCTCTGAGGAGTGTTGCCTTCACTGTCAGTCAGATTATTTGGGGATTCGACCCGTAAAATTTCTGCAACGTGCAACCGATTAAAAAAACAAAACAAACAAAATAAATAAAATATTTGTAAATGAGGCCTAATGATCTAAATGTACCTCAGGTTCAGGTTTTGGAGCTTCTGTGGCTCAGGAGGTAGACGGGGTCGTCCACCAATTGGAAGGTCGTGGTTTGATTCCCAGCTTCCCAGCAAGTGTCCTTGGGCAAGACACTGAAACTCAAACTGCCTCCAGTCTGTCATCAGTGTGACACGTATGTTAGTGGGAGAACAGTGCTATATAAGAGCTGTGTGAGTGGGTGAATCTGGCTTCCATTGTAAAGAGCTTTGACTGGTCAATGAGACTAGAAGAGAGTTGTATAAACAGCTCTCTGCAGTTTGTATATGAGAAAAATATTTTGAGTTTAGAAATGTTCAAGAGAAAAAAGTCAAATGAAGGAGCAGCAGACAAATGATCAACAATCTGAATGAGGTGTTTAGAGGCAGCTGTGTGTTCTGTCTGAGTGAATGAGCTTCAGCTACAGTCTGTTATTCAGGCTCTCAAATTAATCACATAACAAGGAGTTTGTATTAAACGACGGCTGCAGCTAACGAGTTCCAGATTCTCAGGAAACATCTGACGGTGATTCTTCAAATGTCTCGTGTTTTATTAGAGAGACATTAAATACATGACAAAAAACATTTTTGAAGCAAAAGTTTTGCTTGAAAAATGACTGAAACCTGATCATTTCATTATTAAAAGAGAAATTAATGGACAAATTATTGTAGCTCTACATTAAACCTTGTAGAAATATGTAATATAGTGTATGTAACACTGTAATGACTGTGGTCCAGCAGGACTGAGGCTGTGTGGGAGCTGCTGCTCATAAATACTCTCAGTTCACTGCACAGGTGAGTGATGAGGCCAGGTGTGTGTCTGACAGCTCCTACGCTCTCACTCACACATATATGAAGCAGGTGTGTGAAATGTGTCACGCTCTCACCGTTACACAACTTCACTCACATGTGAGGCTTCCAACAAGACACGCACAGGTCTCCTCCTCCTCCTCTCCTCCTCCTCCTCCTCCTCCTCCTCCTCCTCCTCCTCCTCCTCCTCCTCCTCCTCCTCCTCCTCCTCCTCCACTGATGAAGACATGAGAGTGAAGTGCTCCTGGCTGTTGGCAGTATCTCATGATGACATCCACACAGATGTCTTTGTCTCTTTGTCTCTGTCATGTTGACCAGCCAACCAAGACAATGAGGCACATCTGGAACACATCAGTTTGTGCGTGTTGTTGTCTGTGAGCAGGATCATTTCCTGTGACTGACTCTCTCTCTCTGAGCCGTGTGCAGGTAGCCTGTCGTTAAATTCCTCAGGATTAACGAGCATCTTGTCAGAGGCCTCTCTTTGTGGAGGCGAGCGCTGGTCAACAGGCACGTGGACGTGGAGACAGCAGACACATGATGGACACAAAGACTCTAAAGAGGGAAGGGGCTTGGGAGCGGGAAGCTTCCTGTTAACATGCATAAACATCAAGTTAACAACAGTATCCAGGGGACAGAGAGGGAGGAGAGGGACATCACAACAAGGAGAGGAGGGAGGACGCTGGAGAGAATGTGCTTTTTCCTCCACTGTGCACAAATTTGGCAGCTGAAGACTTACATAACTCATTCTAACTGCACATGCACAACACAGGGCCAGAGCCGGAGCCTCCCTACAGCACCAGAGTGAGACAATAACCAGATTACTGTTTACCTGCTGATTAACACATGCTTCTTCTCCTCCTCCTCACGTGTCGGCGTCTTTGCTGCGGTCACGTGACGCTGCAGAGAGCCTATCAGACAACGCGTCTGCCTTCAGTAGCCGAGCCAAACAGCTGCACAGGAGGATGTGGTGGAGAGACATGAAGGTGTGTGACACTGTCTCATTCATTATCTCTGATGTTGTTCTGTCCGGTGTCGGACGGGAGGAGTGGCTGTAACATGTCATTTCTTCCACAGATGAAGATGATCATCGCCTTGGTCGTGGTCGCTCTCCTGCTCATCATCATCAGTGAGTGTCAGACTCAACAGCCCAGCACCTTCTGAGTTCACATCATCCTCCCTCTAAATGTTCCCTCTTCTCGTCTCTTTCAGTTCCAGTGATCCTGCGATATCGCTAATGTCCGACGAGGAGGATGAGGGAGAACCCCGCTCTTCCTCTTCTTCCTCTCTCTCTCTATATATATCTCACTGTCTCTCCTCTGCACACAGTCCTCCACTTCAGCTAGGGGGTGCCAGTCGACCTCCCACACCCTCCTCAGTACCGGCCTGTGTACCCTCAAAGATCTGGCCTCCACTCGCCCTCAGTACAGAT
Organism: Seriola aureovittata; assembly: GCF_021018895.1. Classification (NCBI taxonomy): domain Eukaryota; kingdom Metazoa; phylum Chordata; class Actinopteri; order Carangiformes; family Carangidae; genus Seriola; species Seriola aureovittata. Next base: position 462,075 of record NC_079369.1, on the reverse strand, counting down.
CTTACTGTGGGTGTTCCCGCTGAAACCTGCTCTGAGATCAGTTCTGAGGCTCGGTTTGAGCGGGAACACGGCGGGTGAGAAACGGGGAGATGTTTGAAATGCAGTTTAGGAGAAAACGCTGACTCTCAGGAGCGGTCCGTTCCATGACACATATCACGTCGGGCCGCGGCTCTGCTCTGACAGCAGGTCCTGTACGTTGCATCATATAGATCCATACTGTAAAGAAAGTTTAGCCTCATGTAAAGACGCTGTAACATCCACTGGATGAAGCTCAGATGTCTCCAGGGTTCCTCCTGCGCTCTCCTGCAGGACGATGAGGACGTTTAAAGGGAACATTTCTCTGTCTGACAGGAGCGAGGGAACATCTGAGGTTCATCTGCTGCGTCGCTTTTAATCATCAAAAAACTCTCTGACAGAAAACTGATTTCACTCATCAGATCCGTTTCCTCCTCTCTGCTCAGAGGGTTGGAGAAAGGACGAGAAAGGAGCTGCTTTCTAACATTATTCTCACTCCATTCATTTCCCCTCCCACCAACCTCCTGACGGCGTGTTGAGCCGCACAGCACGACCACTTTAAACCAAAACATCCAGGTTATGAATGTCTCCTCCCACGCTGCACGCCGAGCCCCTCAGCCTCCTCCTCACTGGTGCTGAGCTCTGGGCCGGTTTGGTCACGGCTGTCCTACTTCCCTGCTTGTGACATTAAACTGTCTCTCACGCTGCAGAAGGTTTTAATACCGCTTCTTTTTTTCCACTGTTTCTAAGTTCTCATTCTGCTGGTCGCTCTCCGTGGTGCTTCGTTTGAACGCTGGTGTTCCCGTCGCCGCGGACGGGACACGTGATCTCTCTGTACTGTCACATCATGTTTATAAAGGGGTGATGTCAGTGATGCAAGCTGTGAAACAAACATACTGTAGGTGTCATTGTGTCTGGATTAATTAACTGTATAATACAACTGTCATTTTATTTTAATGTAATTTATTTTAGCTGTAAATATTGATTCTGTAATGATGTACAATATTCTGGCATTGCATTGGAAGACTGATATATTGATTCTTTTTGCTCTGAAATAAAGTGATTTTAAAGGGCAGTGGTTTTAAAGCTCCATGTTTCTTCTTCTTCTGTGTTTTATTTCAAGTGTTGATCCATCAGAAGATATAAAAACCATCTCAGTGTAGTTTTACATCTCCTCTCTCAGGCTTCTCTCTGCAGCTCTAGTAACAACAGGTCTGTGAGCCAATCAGAAGAGAGGAGGCTCTGAGCCTCTCTTCTGATTGGCTGACTGTTTTCTGAGTGATCCAATAAAAATAAAGCAGATTTCAGGTAAAAACACTCAGAGAAACCAAATCCTGCAAGGTTTGGATGGTGGGTCCAGGTGGGCGGGGCTTGGTGACTGCTTTGTTGTGACATCACAAAGTTCCAGAAGTCCTGACGGCTGGTTTTAAGGCTCAGTTTCTGAATACAGGCTGTGTGCATTTCTCTGTGGACTGAGGCTTTGATACTTTCACAGTATTAATATAGAAGCTAAACCTGATCTATAATCATAGACTCGCAGAAGAAGAGGAAGAAGAATGAGTGGAAATATAAACAGAGAGAAGACAGAGGGGTTGATGGAAAGAAAGATGACTGGAGGTGAAGAGGGAGAACCTGATGGCCATCTCTCCGCTCTCAGAGCTCCTGAGTTTTCTTTGATCTTGTCACCCGAATCATTTTATTGGTCCGTAACTTCAGTGACAGTGAAGAGTCCCAGGATGGCGCTGAAGCTGGGGGGGTCTGGAGCCGTGAAGCGTTATTGTTCTGACAGACCGGCTGCACGGGACAGGAGACAAAAACCCTCACCGACTCTGTCCTCGGTCCTCTGTCCTCTGTCAGCACAGTGACGTTAAACTGTCCCACAAGAATCTCTGACTTCATTGACCTATGGCAGATGGCCCCAGCCTTCATTTCTATACTGGGGGGGGGGTCGTTTCATCTCGTACACTCCTGTTTGAGTTTTGATAAAGCCTGCACACCATTGGTCGGTTCCTGAGTCCTGCTCAATTGCAGTAAAGTAAAAGGCTGTAAAGTTGTGAGTGAAGCTGTAAAAAGCTCGTTTCCTGGGGGACTCCAGGTTTGACTTTGTCTCTTTGTCTGTGCTTTAATGCACTGGGAGACATTTCTGTCCTCCCTGTCCCCGCAGACACACCCACACTGGCAGCAGAGGATGTTTGCTCCTCAGTTAGGGGCTCGACTGGATGACTTCAGACTCCGGGCGTGGCCGTGGTTACATGAGTCATAAGAGTGAAACTGATGGAGGAGAGCGTCCGGCAGCATCAGTCCCCCCCCCCCCCCCCCACAATATGTGTTTACATGTGGATTCACTCATGTTAATCTTTCATGTGTCACCTTCCTCCCTCCTCATTCATCCGTCCCTCCATCTGCCGACCAATCACACGTCTGTCTCAACCTGCAGGAGGGGGCGTAGCTTCTACAGTCTACACACTTCACCTTGTGCCCCCGTCTCCTCTGCACCCTCTGCCCTCTGCCCTCTGACCTCCCTGGGGGGGGGGGGGGGGGGGGGGGGGGGGCAGGTCAGCAGAGAAGGATGAAGACACACAGAAGAGGAGAAGGAGAGAAGCCAGGCAGAGCGGCCGTCTCACTTTCATATCTTTCATCACGTCTCTCTGAAAATAAACAAGTGCTCATCCACCGTGTCACATGACCGTGAGGCGGGAGGCGGGAGCTGCTGCCTTTGATCGAGAGGCCGACTGCAGCAAATCCACCCGGGCAGTGGGGGGGGGGGGCGAGCTCAGACACTGATGGCCCCCGGCAGCTCACTCATGTTGTAATAAATATAAAGTTTAAAAAGTGATGGAGTCTACACACACACACACACACACACACACACACACACACACACACACACACACACACACACACACACACACACACACACACACACACAGTGCACAACAAGCCCCGGTCGGGGGGGTTGTCAGCTTCAGGTATGTGGTCATTGATTAACTTGTAGCTCCGCCCCTGGGCTCTTATTGGCCGCTTGAGTTACGCTCTGGCCCCCGACCAATATGAAAGCGGACACCGGCTCCTCAGGAGGTAATGGTATCCGGGCCCCCGCTTTCCCCTCCCATTCTGGGGCCCCCCCCCCCGACATATGGCAGTGCATTGTGCACATGAAGGAGCAGATTCTTCTGTTGAAACATGAGCTGAATAAATAAAACTCAAACTCTCAAACTCCACAGCACCCCCCCATCACTTTCTCTCCTCTTCTTCCCTCCCTCCCCCCTTCGACTCTGATCCCCACCCTCCCCCCAGTCCTCTCCCTTTCTCCCCTCCCTCCCTTGCACCTCTCCTCTCTTCCCCTGTTTCCCTCCTTCCGCCCAGATTGTATAAATATCAGTGAGCTGCAGAGGAGAGCTCAGAGTCCCAGACCTGTCCACTGAGGAGAGAGAGAGAGAGAGAGAGAGAGAGAGAGAGAGAGAGCAACAGCAAGAGAAGACAGTCAGCACCTGGAATCACCTGGAATCAGTCACCTGGAATCAACAGTTCTTCACAGAGACATCTTAAAGTCCAGCATGTGGCCCCTGCTCCTGGTGTGTGTGTGTGGTCTTCTGCTGCCAGCTGACGCACAGGACCGAGCTTCTCTGTGGAGGGGGAACGACCGGGGGGGGCGATGCCAGTACACCTTCACTGTGCCCAGCCCCGTGGAGTCCAGCTGCCCCCAGACCGCAGGCCCGGAGGTGGAGGGTCTGAAGGCCAGACTGGGCCTGCTGGAGGCGCTGGTGTCCCGGCTGACCGCGGGGGACACCGGGGGCCCCCGGACGGCCGGAGCCGAGTCAGGGCTGCAGGAGGCGCTGAACCGGGTCGTGGGGGAGAGGAACCTGCTGCAGGGGGAGAAGGAGCGTCTGGAGAGGGAGTTGGGGGGGCTTCAGCGCAGGATGGAGGAGATGAGGAGGGAGACGGAGAAGCTGAGGAACAGACCCTGTCCTCCACACACCTCCATGGTGCCACCCAGCCCCTCCCTGCAGGACAGGGGGCTGATGAGACCTGCAGGGGGTAAGAGACACACACACACACATACACACACACACACACACACACACTCACACACACACTCACACACACACTTACACACTCACACACACACACACTCACACTCACACTTACACACACACACACTCACACTCACACTCACACACACACTTACACACACACTTACACACTCACACACACACACACTCACACACTCGTCAGATGGAAAGTTATTCTGACTGGTGAATGTTCTGTTGTTGTAATGAGCTTTTAGATCAAATCTTTGTATTTCTTCTTTGTATAGCTTAATGTCCTCAGTGCTACAGTCTGTCTGTCTGTCTGTCTCTCTGTCTGTCTGTCTGTCTGTCTGTCTGTCTGTCTCTCTGTCTGTCTGTACCGTGTACATTTAGACATAGACATGCCTGGGGATTGTGTGTGTGTGTGTGTGTGTGTGTGTGTGTGTGTGTGTGTGTGTTGTTTAATGTTTTGGTTGTTCCCATCAGTCAGCAGAGACACTTGTCTCAGGTTTCTCTGCTTCCTGTTTCCTGTCCACATTTAGGGTGATGGGGGGGGGGGGGGGGGGGGGGGTTCCCTCTGCGTGACGAGCAGGTGTGAATAGGAGGAGGGGCTGAAATGTGAGGTGCTCTCTGATTGGTTGGAGCCAGTGAGATGAAGCTCTGGTATTCTGTGGTTGCTCTGACCAAACATCTGTTTAATTACACTGAGGAGGAGAGAGGAGAGAGGAGGAGAGAGGAGGAGAGAGGAGGAGAGAGGAGGAGAGAGGAGGAGAGAGGAGGAGAGAGGAGGAGAGAGGAGGAGAGGAGGAGAGAAGAGAGAGGAGGAGATAGGAGAGAGGAGGAGAGAGAGGAGGAGAGGAGAGAGGAGGAGAGAGGAGAGAGGAGAGAGGAGGAGCAGAGGAGAGAGGAGGAGAGAGGAGGAGAGAGGAGGAGAGGAGGAGAGAGGAGGAGAGAGGAGGAGAGAGGAGGAGAGAGGAGGAGAGAGGAGAGAGGAGGAGCAGAGGAGAGAGGAGGAGAGAGGAGGAGAGAGGAGGAGAGAGGAGGAGAGGAGGAGAGAGGAGAGAGGAGGAGAGAGGAGGAGAAGAGGAGAGAGGAGGAGAGAGGAGAGAGGAGGAGAGAGGAGAGAGGAGGAGCAGAGGAGAGAGGAGAGAGGAGAGAGGAGAGGAGAGAGGAGAGAGAGGAGAGAGGAGAGAGGAGAGAGGAGAGAGGAGAGAGAGGAGAGAGGAGAGAGAGGAGGATCGAGAGGAGAGAGGAGAGAGGAGAGAGGAGAGAAGGAGAGAGGAGAGAGGAGAGAGGAGAGAGAGGAGAGAGAGAGTGAGAGAGGAGGAGAGGAGAGAGGAGAGAGAGGAGAGAGGAGAGAGAGAAGAGGAGAGGAGAGAGGAGAGAGGAGAGAGAAGAGAGAGGAGGAGAGAGGAGAGAGGAGAGAGGAGAGAGAGGAGGAGAGAGAGGAGAGAGGAGAGAGGAGAGAGAGGAGGAGAGAGAGGAGGAGAGAGAGGAGAGAGGAGAGAGGAGGAGGAGAGAGGAGAGGAGGAGAGAGGAGAGAAGAGAGAGGTTGAGAGGAGAGAGGAGAGAGAGGAGAGAGGAAGAGAGGAGAGAGGAGAGAGAGGAGGTAGGAGAGAGAGGAGAAGAGAGGAGAGTGGAGAGAGAGGAAGGAGAGAGAGGAGAGAGGAGAGAGGAGAGAGGAGAGAGGAGGAGAGAGAGGAGGAGAGAGAGGAGAGAGGAGAGGAGGAGAGAGGAGAGAGGAGAGAGGAGAGAGGAGAGAGGAGAGAGAGGAGGAGAGAGAGGAGAGAGGAGAGAGGAGGAGAGAGGAGAGAGGAGAGAGGAGAGAGGAGAGAGGAGAGAGGAGAGAGGAGAGAGAGGAGAGAGGAGAGAAGAGAGAGGAGAGAGGAGAGAGGAGAGAGGAGAGAGAGGAGGAGAGAGGAGAGAGGAGAGAGAGAGAGAGGAAGGAGCAAGAGAAGAGGAGAGAGGAGAGAGGAGAGAGTGGAGGAGGAGAGAGGAGAGAGGAGAGAGGAAGAGAGGAGGAGAGAGAGGAGAGAGGAGAGAGGAAAGGAGAGGATGGAGGAGAGGAGAGAGAGGAGAGAGGGAAGGAGTGAGGAGGAGGAGAGGAGAGAGGAGGAAGGAGTGAGAGGAGAGCAGAGGAGAGAGGAGGAGAGGAGAGAGGAGGAGGAGGAGAGAGGAGAGAGGAGGAGAGAGGAGAGAGGAGAGAGGAGGAGAGGAGGAGGAGAGAGGAGAGAGGAGAGAGGAGAGAGAGGAGGAGGAGAGAGTGGAGAGAGAGGAGAGAGGAGGAGAGAGGAGAGAGGAGAGGAGGGTGAGAGGATGAGAGGAGAGAGGAGAGAGGAGAGAGAGGAGGATTGAGAGAGGAGGAGAGAGAGGAGAGAGGAGAGAGGAGGAGAGAGGAGAGAGGAGGAGAGAGGAGAGAGGAGGAGAGAGCAGAGAGGAGAGAGGAGAGGAGGAGAGAGGAGAGAGGAGGAGAGAGCAGAGAGGAGAGAGGAGAGAGGAGAGAGGATGAGAGGAGGAGAGAGGAGGAGAGAGGAGAGAGGAGAGAGGAGGAGAGAGGAGAGAGGAGAGAGGAGGAGAGAGCAGAGAGGAGAGAGGAGAGAGGAGAGAGGAGAGAGGAGGAGAGAGGAGGAGGAGCAGAGAGGAGAGAGGAGAGAGAGAGGAGGAGAGAGGAGAGAGGAGGAGAGAGCAGAGAGGAGAGAGGAGAGAGGAGAGAGAGAGAGAGGAGGAGAGAGGAGGAGAGGAGGAGAGAGGAGAGAGGAGGAGAGAGGAGAGAGGAGGAGAGCAGAGAGGAGAGAGGAGAGGAGAGAGGAGGAGAAGGAGGAGAGAGAGGAGAGAGGAGAGAGGAGAGAGGAGAGAGGAGGAGAGAGGAGAGAGGAGGAGAGAGCAGAGAGGAGAGAGGAGAGAGGAGGAGAGAGGAGAGAGGAGGAGAGAGCAGAGAGGAGAGAGGAGAGAGGAGAGAGGAGGAGAGAGAGGAGGAGAGGAGGAGAGAGCAGAGAGGAGAGAGGAGAGAGGAGGAGAGAGGAGAGAGGAGGAGAGAGGAGAGAGGAGGAGAGAGGAGGAGAGAGGAGAGGAGGAGGAGAGAGGAGAGAGAGGAGGAGAGAGCAGAGAGGAGAGAGGAGAGAGGAGGAGAGAGGAGAGAGGAGGAGAGAGCAGAGAGGAGAGGAGAGAGGAGGAGAGAGGAGAGGAGGAGGAGAGAGGAGAGAGGAGAGAGGAGAGAGGAGAGAGGAGGAGAGAGGAGAGAGGAGGAGAGAGGAGAGAGGAGAGGAGAGAGGAGGAGAGAGGAGAGAGGAGGAGGAGGAGAGAGGAGGAGAGAGGAGGAGAGAGGAGAGGGAGGAGGAGAGAGGAGAGAGGAGGAGAGGAGGAGAGGAGGAGAGAGGAGGAGAGGAGGAGAGGAGGAGAGAGGAGGAGAGAGAGGAGAGGAGGAGGAGAGAGGAGGAGAGAGAGGAGAGAGCAACTCTCATCATCATCAGACTCCAGATGCTAACGTTTCCCTGAATCATTAGGGCTCATTATACGCCTGAAATCATTGGACACTGCACAAGCAAGAGCACTGCAGACACACACACACACACACACACACACACACACACACACACACACACACACACACACACACACAGACACACACAGACACACACACACACACACACACACACACACACACACACACACACACACACACACACACACACACACACACACACACACACACCAATTTTCTTGAAAACTTGTTTGAAAAGCTCATTTTTCTTGAGTAAACATCAGGGTTGTATCAGGCTGATGTTTATTCTACACAGTAATGATTTCCTGAAGAAGAAGAAGAAGAAGAAGATGAAGAAGAAGAGATAGAGGAAGAAGAGCCAAACGAGTGATTTGAAGTGTTGAGGATGTGATGTTGACAGTGACAGGGTGGGTGTGGGGCGTGTGTGTGTGCTTGAATGGGGGTGGGGGGGTGGGGGGAGTGGGGGGGGTTGGGGGGGTGGGGGGGGGTGGGGGGGTGGGGGGAGTGGGGGGGGGTGGGGGGAGTGGGGGGGGTTGGGGGGGTGGGGGGGGGTGGGGGGGTGGGGGGAGTGGGGGGGGGTCTTGTGTGTCATGGTCGCTCAGTCAGTCTGACTCCAGAGCAGCTGAGAATCCATTCAGAGGTGTTTGTTTCTGCCTGTCACACTCCCTGCTGTCGATACTGCCACACACACTATTGTATTATATTTGTGTGTGTGTGTGTGTGTGTTGTGTGTGTGTGTGTGTTGTGTGTGTGTGTGTGTGTGTGTGTGTGTAGGTTCCAGTCAGATGTCTCACCTGATGACCAGGCCCAACAGACAGGGGGACAGCAGCAGTCTGAGAGGTGGGTCCTCTGGTCCTCTGCAGAGTGTCCTCCTCCACCTTCCTGCCTCTCTTTCATCTCTCTCCCTCTCTCTCTCTCCCTCTCTCTCTCTCCCTCTCTCTCTCTCTCCCTCTCCCTCTCTCTCTCTCTCCCTCTCTCTCTCTCAGACCCAGGGTGGGAGTACAGAGCTCCAGGTTTCCAGGAGCTGAAGGCCGAGGTGACGGAGGTCCCTGCTCCCGACGTCTCCGAGGACAACACAGGTCTGTCTCTGATCAGACTCGGCATTACAGATGTAGAGTCGTGTTCTTTGACATTCAGGTTTCCATCCTCTGGTTTCCACTCGGAACAGACGTTTAATCAGTTAATTCATTAACTTTCAAATTCACTGTGGTTTTTATTGAACACAGTGTGGACTCAGTCTCCTTCAGAGCCGTGAGCAATTCATGTTCTAACCTACAAACACCAGCAGGTGCAGATCGTTTAAAGACACCTGTGGTTCCACTGATTAACACGTTAAAGATGGACGTCGCCTCTGTGACGTCACCCACAGGTTTCTGAGGCTCAGTGAGCTGCTCCACTGTCCCCATCTTGGAAGTGTCTGACTCCGCACCTAATTCCCAGCTATCCAAATATGGTCAAAGAGGAGGGGCTTGTGTGGAGCTGAGACTTCAGTGCCAGACTCTAGTGGTTGTTAGAGGAACTGCAGCTTCATGTTTCAGCCTCTCAGGTTTCCGCTGGAGAAACAAACGTCGTCTTCGCTAACGTCTCATGATTAATGAAAAACATTAAAAAACATTTGTCAGGCCTGAATGATTCACCTGATGTAATTAATAAAAACTTGTCTGTGATGCGTCATGACGACGGCCCAAAAAAAACAACATTTGAATGTGACACCCTCCCCCCTCCGTTCATCTGACCCAGCAAACATGACCCCCCCCCCCACCCCCCCCGCTGACAGCCTCAAAGCAAATACTGCTATTAATACCGCAGCATTTGGGGCGAGAATACCAGAGTCATGCCAGCCTGTCAGGTATGACCCTCCCGTTTCCTGTTTATCTCATAATGTAAATGTGAAGCTCCTCCATCAGGGGTGGGGGGGGTGGGGGGGGGTTAGTATCTCTGTGAAACCACATGAGAGATGTACCTGAGGCTCGCAGCAGGTTTTATTCAACATGTGCAGTGACCACGTGAAGTCATATAATCTCTGGCCACACAGAAGCTCCATGGTAATAGGTGTATTTATAAAACATATTTCTATCTATCCCTAAAGCCGGGGCTCCGTCCTGGACCTCAGAGCTGGGGGGTATTTTAGGCAGAGGTAAATATAAAACCCGCCTCATGGTTTCCCATTAAGAGAAGCAGAGCGAGTCGTAGCTCAGCTGCTGCTCTGATGGTGGAGACGCGAACAGAGACGTCGGGCGGCGTCTCCACCTGCTGTCGGCCTCCATGATGGAAGTAATGACCTCGGCACATCCTCGAGCAGATCACATGTTACCTACAGACATGGACATTCACTGAGTCCTGCTGACCGTGTCACCTGACTCCTGACTCGAGCAGTAACTGGGACAGCTGGTCTCAGTTACTGGTCTGAGCTGGAAACGTTTTTCCTCTGAAGGTTCAAACTGAGAGAAAAGATCTTTAGTCTCTGAGCGTGATCTCTGCTTCCTCTCTCATCTCCTTTAGGAAACACTGGAGCTTCCTTTACCGAAGGGAAGGAGACATGCCGTCCCACAATGCCTTGCTGCAGCAGCATTTAAAACCACAGCAGAGCCACATAAATGTAGAAACATCAGAGCAGCTGTTTCTGTTTGATGGACTGAAGCTCAGATCCATAAATATAGATTCATCCTCTTTCATCAGTCAGGAGTCGTCATGAAGAACGAGCTGATGAATCTATAGTTACATCATCATCATCATCAGAACTAAATACTATAGTCTGTACATTCATGTTGTTTCACTGAATCCTCCCACAGTGTAAAGACCTAAACATTCATTTTCTCTATTAGAAATGTAAAAAGCTCCAACGACAGGAAACTATAAATTTGTAGGAATATAATTTATTCTCAGTTCAATATTTCTATTTAATTATTAGTTTAACGGCTCAACTTTCTCCTTTTGTATTTTTCTTTCATGTTTTCTTATTTCAACATTTCACTCCTTTTTGTTTTTGTGATTAAAGGAGGATTTATCGTCCATGCATTAGAGGTAAAGTTTAGTTTAAGGTCAGTCAGATTCTGTTCCTCAGTCCTGATGAATCCTTTTTTCCATCGGGGTCAGAGAAGGTTATTTAGACTTTTCCACCTCAGTCCAGGTCTCACAGGAAACAGTGTCAGTGGACAACAACCAACACACCACAGTATTAGACTTAATACGAGCACAGAGGAGCGTTTACTGTGATCTGATACATGAATCTGTTTCTCCTGGTAACGAGGAGAAGGATGACATCATGTAATATCACGGTCATTTATATGAGGCTGAAATAGAAACTGATTTAATGTTTGAAGTGCTTCACGTGGCGGAGGACGCCTCAGCTCAGAGAAAACAAACATATTTGACTCATCGATATGAAGCTTAAAGTTTAGGACTTTGTTAATTTTCATGTTCAACATTTAGATTTCTCTTGAAAAACATTGCAGTTAGTCTTGTTTGTGTTGTGTGAGATCATGAGTCCTCAGGTGTGTTCCCAGTGTCAGACACTGACCTCAGTCTTCTGCTGTGTTAACGCTGTCCCTCAGTGGACCCCCCCTCTCAGACCTCCTCTCCCTGCTGCTCACAGGCTGTGGGGAGCTGCTGTCAGTGGCTGAACCCGTCACTCACAGGAAAGCTGACAACATCGCAGGTAAATATGGCGTCTGGATGCAGGACCCTGAGGCCGTCTCTCCTTATGGACCCGACATGGTCTGGCGCATCGACACCATTGGCACGGAGGTCAGACAGATGTTTGGATACGAGGACATGGAGCAGCTGTCCAAAGGCTTTCCGTCCAAGGCAGGTGTCACTCAGGTGATTATCTTTGATGGGATTGAGACAAACAGCTGCTCACTGTTTCCTGTGTGTTCCTGGGACAGGTGCTGCTGCTGCCAGAGCTGATGGAGAGCACCGGCGCCACTCTGTACCGCGGCTGCCTCTACTATCAGAGACGTCGCAGCCGCACCATCATCCGCTATGACCTGGCGTCTGAGAGCATCGCAGCCCGCCGTGAACTCCCCCACGCCGGCTTCCACGGCCAGTATCCCTACTCCTGGGGAGGCTACACGGACATCGACCTGTCTGTGGACGAGCAGGGGCTGTGGGCCGTCTACTCCACCAGTAAAGCAAAAGGAGCCATCGTGATCTCGAAGCTGGACCCAAACACTCTGGAGGTGAAGAGGAGCTGGGAGACCAACATCAGGAAGAACTCAGTGGCCAACTCCTTCATGATCTGCGGGAGGCTGTACACCGTGTCCAGCTACGCGGCGCCCAACACCTTCATCAACCACATGTACGACACCGCCAGCAGCCAGGGGAAGGCCGTCGCCATCCCCTTCAAGAACAAGTACCGCTACAACTGCATGATCGACTACAGCCTGGCCCAGAGGAAGCTGTTCGCCTGGGACAACTTCCACATAGTGTCCTATGACCTGAGGCTGGGCCGCCAGCGGGCCGACTGAGGCCGACACGGTGGCGTGGAAAAGTGACAATGGCTCGCCTGTTCCCGCTTTAAAGACTCAAACGTGTGTGGTGGCAGTAGTTAGACGCTAACACCGTCAGTAAGGTGTGAAATGAGACGATGGAGGAGCAGCGTCCCCTGCAGGTGTGCTGTGACTGTGGCGTGGTCCACAGGTCTGTTTGTAGAGGAATTATTTTTGTACCGCCTTTAATTCAGATGTTTAATTTACTTTTTTATGTTAAGCCATATTCAATATTATTATCTGAGGTGTAAAAGATGAAGCATATTTCAGTATCAGCAGCTACGTGGGATCATTAAAGCATCCAGTTTACAACACACCCCCGTTTCACCACTCAACATCTCATTAATGAACTGCTCTCAGCATGTATTGAATGTTGCATGTACCTGTGCACTGTAGTGACAAACATCATGAAATAAACTTCTAAGTTACAGGTTGATGTGGTTATTGTGGTTTTATTCCCCTCAGACAAACACTGGGACCACTTTATAAAGACTTAATGATCATGTCATTAGTGCTGTGTAGCGCAGCATTGTTGATTCGTCATTTTCATGACGCATGCAGCATATAAATATGTAAAATATGTATAAATATAATCATGAACATGACGAGGAATCAACAACGCTGCGCTACGCAGCAGCCGGCGGGAGGGGCAATGTTCGGCATCCGGTATAACTGGGTTAATATAGAACCTGGACCTGATCTATAATCACACTACACATGGACAGAGACCTTTACAGGAGTTTTAAAATAAATAAACAATTTTAAAAATTGGGGCCGTTTTTCTTTGTTAAAGTCAAAACATTAGTTATTTTATTAATAACAGGTAAACAGACTAATTAGCCATCAGCAAGTTTGTAAGGGAAATTCACTTGTACCTGAACATGCTGATGGTAACAGAGGTGTTGTAGTGACCCCTGGTGGTGAGATGTGAATGAGTCTCCTGTGGAAACAGTTTCAGGCCTGACTGAGGAAAATGTCTTCATGAAAAAAAAAAAAAAAAAAAACAGGCATCACTGAAAAACATGTCAACAGTATATTATTTTTATTAGTTTCTGTAACCAAACCAAGAGAATGTAAATAAGACCGTACATCTTTTAATACAGCGATGAAACCCCTGTACAAGTACAACAAAAAACAAAAAAGGAAAAAAAACAAAACAAAAACAAAAGTCATTACCAACCCTCCCTCATACATCCTCCAAATCAAGGACTCTTCCCCCGGCTGGGGTGGAGGTGACGAGGACACTCTCCCCACCTCAGGGTGCATACTACTGTACATTTCTGAAGGACCCTTGTCACCACGACCCCGAGATGAGAGCGTTGTGGGTGGGACAGCCAGCGGAGGTGAGGCAGAGACAGAAAACAGCACTGATTGCTCTCATCAGTAAAGACAACAAAACAAAAAGTGTCCTTCTGCCCAAACGCTTCAGAACTTGAGGCTTCTCATTTCATCTTTTTCCTCCTTCTCTGTCTTGTTCTTGCCCCCCCCCCATTGTTGTGGGGGTTCGACAGACACACACAAAGTTTTCTACTGTTTTAACAATCAACTCTTCACCGTGTCTATTCCTCTAAATAGCCCTATCCTGCTATGTACTAGCTAAGGGCACTGAAATCAGTCAATAGCAGCAGGTCTGGGTGCTTTACAGTGAAGTGTGTATGTGTGTGTTGTGTGACAGGATGGGTGGGTGTGAAAGCAGTGAAAGGGTGTGTGACAGTAGCCCCCTAAACAGCTGTAAGTAGTGATCATACATCATCCATGTAATCCTTTCAGTTCACTCAAAACTCTGCTGCCACGGCAACAGCAATCCTAAAAGGCTGTGACATCATCTCTGCGCTGCATTAACCTTTGGCTAAATATACAGGAGAGTCCAGCTACAGGCGCCCCCTGTTCATACCACAGACAGACACTCGACACACACACACACACCCCAACACATCAGTTATTCTCAGGCAAGGAGATGAGAGCAGAAGGCGGGAGCAAAGGCTCACAGGCAGACTAATCAATAAATCAATCATTAAAGTCAATCAAATGCTGCAATTTTCACATTTCCATTCTGGTAAAAACAAAAACAAAATGACAACAACGTTTGTGATGTCACGTCTTGTGAGCGTGGATGAAACCGTCAGGGAGCGTGTGCATGTGCACAGATCTGAGGATTAGTGATGGAGAAAGAGTGCTTCACTACGACACTGAAGATTGTTTGACTACAAAAACAAATCGGATTCATTCTTTCGTGAACGAAACGGGTTTCTCCTATATGTGTGGATCCTAATTGGGGGGGGGGGGGGTTGGGGATAAAAAGGAGCAGAAATCAATAGCTATAAAAATGGCAAACTCAGCAGCAAATCTCATTTTAAATTCTCTCTCTTCTACCGTCGCAGTAGATTTCTATGGAACAACTTGTGCAGCCGTTTCATCGGCATCTAAATATGATGGAAGAATCAAACGCCCCCTCCTACAGTGGGACAAGACAGGGGAAGAAAGAAGAGGATTATATATATGCAGGACAGCGCCTACTCTCAGTAACCATCTCTACCAACTCATCCTCCTCCTCCCCCACATTGTCCCCCAGGGCTGATATGAGCGGTGACTGAGTGATGGGGTTGACTCTCCCTCTCTTCCTGTCGTCTGCAGCTCTTTACTTGCCCTCTTCTGGTTTGATGGCCTGTGGTTTTATGGGGCCGGTCCGTATGGGCTTGGCCGTGGAGACGGGGGGTTTGTCAGAATCTGGTCGGTCACCTCCGGGCTGGTGGTTTGGGGCCGAGGTGTCGAGGGGGGGTTTCCCTCCCTGATCCAGCCGAGGTGCTTTGCTGACTTGCGGCGCCTTGAGTTGCTGCTGCTGCTGCTCTGAGAAGAACTTGTGAGTGGACTGGAGCACCTCAGCCCGCTGCTTTGCCTGGAGGGGGGTAGAGGGAAAATTCACAAAGAGTCAACTCCCCCATCACTGAAAGATCACGATCAGATTAACAAAACAGCTCTAAGAACCAGGCAGCAGACCTTCAGGTCCTGTTCAGCTTTCAGAGCCGCCTGTGTGCCTCTGGGTGCGATGGAGGGGCCCGAGGGCCCTCGAGGAGGGTGCTGGCTGTGCTGTGGATGCTGGGGTCGGGGATGAGGCATCAGACCACCACCCATGTTGGGGGACATTGGAGGGCCCATGGGAGAGCGCTGGACACCTCCAGCAAACGAGTTGGTGTGAGGAGGTCGAACCAGAGGAGAGACGATGTTGGGCTGAGACAGAATCTGATGAAGAGGAACAAACAGGAAATGAATGGAGCAGCTGCAGAACCACTTCATTACAGTTTAAACAATCAGGACACAGATTTGTTGTTATTACAGGGATTATCGTTGTTGTACCTGTGGGTTGAACTGGCCAGGAAAGTGCTGTGTCATTCTCATGCCGGCTGAGCTGGGCTGAAACTGCTTCTGGTAGAGCATGCTGTTCATCTTACTGGACTGGCTGCTGGGAGAGGTGGAGCTGGCCCTGGGAGGGGGGGGACACAGAGAGAGAGAGAGAGAGAGAGAGAGAGAGAGAGAGAGAGAGAGAGGCATTCAGAGACCCAGGGCTAAATGTTACAGACCGACGTGTTGAGCTCTGACGTCATCGGTTCTGCTCTCACAACTGGAGAAGTTAAGAAATCAGATTTCCCGTTTGTTATCGATATAAAAGTCTCTCACACATTTAATCTCATCAACTGTTTCTGACGAAGACATTCATCTATGATGCAAGTTCACTGTCCCCAACGCAGAGGACATCACTGTCAGAGACAGAGACAGACAGACAGACAGGTCAGAGTGAGGAAAACGAGTGATCTGTCTGCCTGCCTGCCTGCCTGCCTGTCTGTCTGACGGAGGATGAGGAAGATGTTCGAGGTAGTACCTGTAAGGGCTGGAGGTGGGGGTGGTGCTCCTGCCGCTGACGGGAGGGGTTCCTGGCTTCACGTCCATCCCGCTGCCGAACAGCTTCAGATCTATGTCCATCTGTGACCATCAACAAACAGCTCAGTGTTACGGATCAGAACCACACAGTTCAGACACACAGTTCAGTCACAGTCGCACTCTGTAGCACCTTGCTGGTGGGCGGCTGCATCATGTTGTGGTTGGGGCCCATGATGCCTCGGTACGGCTGGGAGACTGGGGGCTGTCGGTTGATGCTGGGGGGCTGGGCCTGAGGAGGCGTGGGGGGCAGCGCGAGGAGGGGCTGGCCTCCGCCCGAGCCGAAGTTTGGCAGGGACAACTGGGAACCGGGCAGAGGGACCGTGACCTTCAGAGAGAGATGAAGACCTGGTGTTACAGACTGACAATGAATTCACTGATTCACCCGTTCAACAGAACTTTTTACTGGAACAGATGTTTGATGACTGAGGTTCGTAAACATTAAAGTCTGGAGTTTCATGTCAGTTACCTGCTGCATGGCTGAGCTGGGTGACTGAGTGTTGCTGTAGTAGCTGCTCTGGCCGTGTTGTTGCACCTGTCCTGAGTACATGTTTGAATGCTGATTCATACCCTGTCGAGCCTGAAGCAAACACACAGGTGTCAGACCGAAGATACAGATATCGATGTGACGAGATGTCACTGTGCTGTAAGGTAGAGTGAACTCTGAGCAGTCGGGTTACCTGCAGCAGGTGTGTGTCGATGAGCTGGGAGCCTCCCATACCCGAGGGCTGATTGAGCTGCGGCTCAAACAGAATGGGAATGTGCTGGGTGGATGAGGGCTGCTGATAGGCCAGGCTGGACTGAGGTTTGCCCATGTCAGGGGCCTGCACACCAGGATAGCTGTGCAGGGACGGTCCTGACAGCATCATGGAGGGCTGCGACAGGCTGCTCTGCATGAACGCCTGCTGAGACCTGGGGGGGGGGGCAGACCGGCCGGATCAGATGGTGAGGGAGGTACTGGCACGTGTGTTTGTGTTGTGGTGAAGAGAACTGGATGCCTGTGGCGTCTTGTGTTACCTGTACGGCTGCAGCGAGGAGCTGAACAGGTCTTGTGGCTGGGAGACTGGAGGACCAGTGCTGAGTCCTAGCTGGGGCTGGTGTGTGTGTTGGTGCTGAGGCTGACCTTGCAGTGGAGCGTAAATAGGGATGGGAATCTGCTGCACTGCCGTCGGCTACGAGGTGGACAAACAGACAGGCCTTTTGTTTGTATCTGCAACATTTAAAACATTCCTGCAGTGTGTTTCTGAAACAGAAAATCCCACCTGCGAGAGTCCGGGCTGGAAGCCTTGCTGCTGCGCCAGAGAGGGAGGAGCCAAGCGAGGGTGGGGGGTGCTGAAGAGGTGGCTAGTGTCCATGTAGAAAGCTGGAATCTGAGCTGCAGAACCTGGACATACCAGGGATTAAACATTAGTGATTAGACTAGAATCACCTCCTCCTGGACTAGTTTCAGGTTACATCCTGTTTTTGTGTGAGTGTTTTCTGATGTCACCATGACCTTGACCTTTGAGCCCCAAAATCTAATCAGCTCATCCTTGTGTCCAAGTGAATGTTTATGCCAAGTTTATAGTTCTGTCAAGGTGAAAACAAAATGGCCGCTGATCTGACCGTCACTGGCGTGGAGGAATAAAAACTAAACAAAACAAGGAAGTTGGTGTTTAAATATGAGGGAATTTATATGTTCAAGAACAGACAATTTCCACTTAATAAATCACATGTATAACATACTAACATCACAGGTCAGTGCCATGTTCCTCTCACCTGCTGCAGACTGGGAGACATACACCTGTGGAGTCTGCTGCTGCTGCGGCAGGAGGGGGGGCACACAGCCCAGCTGAGAGAAGCTGCTGCTGCTGCTGCTGCTGCTGGAGGACGACAGACTCCCACCTTGCAGCTGCTGAGGCTTCACCTTACAGATGTTTGGGGGGTCGGAAGCTGTGGTGGTCTTGGTGCTGAGGGATGACGTTGTGTAGGTACCAGAACCTGCAGCGTGGAGATTAAAGACAAGGATACAGTGATGTCAGCAGTGTTGACGTAAACAGTGTCAACAGACAATATGGCGGCAGATGTAACTGGAAATTTTCGTACCCGACAGTGAGGTGCTGGGGGTAACAGAAGCCACGGGGATCTGTGGCATGGAGGCCGAGGAGAAGGAAGAATACGAGGAAGCGCAGGAAGTGATGGGGGAGGAAGAGGAGGTGACCGGAGAATTCTTCTCCAGACTGGGGGAGTTTTCCCACGCTTTACGAGCTGATTCCATCTGAACAGGAGACACAAAGAAACTGGTGTTAAGGTTTCATCGACACGTCCGAGAGAACAGTCTTTCTCAGAGTGCGTGATGTTTCCTGGAGCGTGCCGTGGGATCTGTGCACCTTTAGTGTTAGGTCCACAGTCGCAGGAGAGACGGTGCTGAGGCTGGAGCTCTGCTGCAGGGTCTCCCGTCGAGGAAGGGGCAACGAGTGGGGTAGTGCCACCTGAGACACCAGAAAAAACACAAAACAGCTCAAATGGATAAAGTGGATACGGTTCAATACATTTTATTGATTTATAAACAACTCAGTGGCAATGATGACTGATCTGTGTAAGGATGAGCACTCACATTGGCCACCAAACTCTCCTCCATCTTGTTCCCGCCAGTAGGAACACTGTCGGCCAGTGAGGAGGAGGGAGTGGTGTAGTCAGTGACAGACTCCTGAGATGGAAAGACAGACATTTATATAGAAACAGACACACACACACAGACAGAGACACACACACAGATAGAGACAGAGACACACACAAACAATCAGAGACACACACACACAGACAGAGACACACACACACAGACAGACATTTATATAGAAAACAGACACACACACACACACACACACACAGACAGAGACACACAGACAGAGACACACACACACACACACACAGACAGAGACACACAGACAGACAGAGACACACAGACAGACACACACACACACACACACACACACACACACACACACACACACACACACACAGAGACAGACGTTGTACTGCTAGTGCTACTTGTTTATTGTTGTTTGCTGTTTGCTCTGAACGGTCACACTCAGAACTAAAAGATTAAAACGATGATTTTATAAATATATAGAAATAGAAAAATAGATACACATGATGATCAGTGATGTCACCAGTGTTCAGGGCTCGGGGGGCTGTGAGGTCACGTGACAGGGACATACCTTTGAGTTGCTAGTGTAATCTGCCGAGGGGACTGTGATCATGCCCTCGATGTCTCCTCCCAGCTCTGGTACTGTGGTGTCACTGGTGGGAGGACTGGAGTCCGTGGCTCTGCTGCCGCCTCCTCCAGTTACCACTCCCTCCATGCCCTCGCCTTCTCCTCCACGGGCGTCTTTGGCCTTGCGGTTCTTTAGAGAACGCTCTTTACCAATGGGACCTGGCTTGTATTCCTTGGTTTCCACGGGTTCCATTTCAGGAAGCTGGGGAGGAGAGGTAATTGAACATTTTTAGAGGTTGGAGTTTTAGAGTTGTGTTCAGCAGCAGCTGACAGCGACTCCACAGTGCAGTTACCTTCTGTGTTTTGATTGGACCAGCTCGAGGTTGTTTCTGTCTCTGTTCTTTGGGAGCAGGTAATTTGTTTTCAGAGCCAGTTTCTAGCAGTGCTGGAACTCCATCGCTGTCTGTGCTGCCTGCAGATGACGGAGCTCCAAACTGAATACTGTCTATTGCCAGTTCTACACTGCCCTCTGCTCCTGGCTTCACACCCTGAAACGACAATTAGTTGTCAAAAAGTTGTCATGGTTCGAATGGGTCATACAGTCACAGACAACGCTGGCTTGTTACTGTACCTCAGAGGAGACGGTGCCGGTGAAGGAGGTAAGAGGTTTGTTCCAGGCACTCACAGACGGTGGCTGGGGGGGGCTGATTGGACCAACTGGAACATACAGATTAGAGTTTTAGAGAACCTGCATCTCAACGTTCACGAGTTAAGAATTTAAAGTCGGTCAACATATCCACTTACGTTTCTTCACATCAGGAAGGACAGTGGCGCCCGCTACCTTGTTCTCCCACAGTTCTGTACCCAGAGTGCTGTGCGTCTGCGTGGGTGCGGGGGCCAGGTTCTTTGAGGTGAAGTCCACAGGCGCAGGGGGAATGGAGGGCAGAGGAGCCACTGTTCCCTCCAGAGTCTGAGGGGTTGCAGCGGGCTGGGAGGGGGCATGGTGAGGATGCTGGGGGGCAGACACGGTGGGCTGCTGTTGGGCCTGGGGGGCGGAGGCTACAGCAGGCTGAGGCTGTGAGGCCTGTTGTTGTTGTTGCTGCTGCTGCTGCTGTTGTTGCTGTTGTTGTGAGGATTGTTTCTTGGCAAATCTTGGGGGCAGCTTTCCTCCTCCCCCTCTGTTCTTCTCACCAGAGCCTTTTTTACCCCAGTTCTGTAGGAGTGGCATCAGTGTTAACTCTCAGACCTGTGATGTATTCCTGTGTAACCACACACTCTCCCCTCCTCCTACCTGAGTAGTCTGCTCCTCCTTTTTCCGTTTCTCCTCATCCTGCAGGCGTTTCTGTTGCTTGCGGGACACGACCTCTGTGAAGCCGTCATCATTGGTGCTGGACTGTGGGTCCTCTGTGGTGGTGACCTCTGGGTGGTCATCAATGATCACAACACCTGCAGCGACGGGACGAAAAGGGATCCAGGCTTTTACATTCAGTTTTAAGGCAACAAGCAGCTGGAGCCAGGTGTAGGTTGACAAGTAAAGCTCCTTCTCCACAGGTCAAAAACCACTAAGACCCTCTGACGTCGGGTTTTTGTCAGTAGTGGAAAGGGAACAATCAGCATTCACACCCGGGTCATGACTCTGCAGCAGATGCAGGAATTTATCGGCTCCAATCAGCAGTGATGTAAACACAACACCAGGTGAACTCGCTAATTTTCCTGCTGTGATGTCTTTCGAGCACACACACTGTAAACACACCTGTCACCTGTCCAGCACGGCGCTGTTACACCAGACACTCCATGGCTACACTGCGCTCTGGGATGAAAGTGAGGTGCAGCCCCAAAATAACCCTGATTTAAAATGTGTCTCAGTGATCCAATCAGTGATCAGATCTCACTTCCTGCTTTGTATGCATATAAACAGGTATGTGTTGTTGTGAGAGACAGACAGAGAGAGGGAGAGAGACAGACAGACAGACAGAGAGGGAGAGACAGACAGGGAGGGAAAGACAGACAGACAGAGACAGACAGACAGACAGACAGACAGAGAGAGACAGAGACAGACAGACAGGTATGGAGGGGTTGACTGAATCATTGCTCTGCTCACAGCTACAGTGAAATCAGTTTTTTCCATTTGAAACAGTAAAATATTTTCATTAGAAACTGTTGGACCAATCAGACTGTGTCCATCACATGTTCACACTGCTAAAAGAACATGGATACATGTGGTCCAGACCACCTCTGATTGTGGTCTGAGTGAGCGGATCTGAGATGTGTCTTGGGTATGTTCACACCTGAATGATCAGATCACCTGAGACAGACGGTAACACCAGGTCTGAACAGGGCTAGTTTCAAAAACACACAATCACTGATCGAAGCGTCTCACTTACAGGAGCACCAACCTGCAGACGAGACATGACTGATCTGCAGCTCACTGTGTGTGTGTGTGTGTGTGTGTGTGTGTGTGTGTGTGTGTGTGTGTGTGTGCTGCTAATTTTGGTGTAAAAGCAGGAGAGTGTCAGAGTAAACGTTAATTTACTTACTGGCATAATTGTTGAGATCAAACTGAGACAGAGCGTTCTCCTTCGGCTTCTTGGCGGCCTGTTTGGTCTCGTCTTTCCGACGAGCCGGCTGCTCTTTAGGTCTTTGGGCCGCTCCTCCGGCTGTTGGTGTTGCTGCCTCAGAGTTCTGATGGGCTGGAGGGCTGCTCCATTCAGTCACATGTTGGAGAAAGATTGAGACACAGCAAGAAGAGACTGAGAAACGTCTTAATGTTGGATAGAACAGAATGTTTACAAGTAAAAAATGTGATAACTTGGGATTTATGCCTCTGAGTGAAGGAGTAGATAACAGGGAGGTCATGAGACAGCAGGTGTGTTGATGCACTAGATAAAAAGGCAGAAATATTTTCACTGTGTTCAGGTAGAGTCTAAAAATACCTCCACACTAACACCAGATTTAGTTTTTTTTAACCAAATCATTTGGACGTGTACTCGAGGAGGAACCTTAAACAACAGGCAACACTAACAGCTCACTGAGATATTTAGATTCTGCTCTAGTGTTGTTCAGTGCAGCCAATAATTAGACAGAATAGTAATTAATGATTAGTACACAAAAGGTTTATTGTGTGTGAATAAAGCAGCCGTGTTATTCTACTGCACACTGATCATTGAGTCGACTTCATTGTGCTGGTGTTAATGTAAGCAGACAAAGTAAATGCCTAAACAGACAAAAGCCTGATTGTTTCAAACTCACCCTTTGCGGCCGGTTTTGGCCCCTCCCCTCCTCTCCCCTTTGCCCCCTGTGTAGCTCCGGCCTGGTTTGGCTCCACTGTTGCCTCTACGGTTCTGTCTCTCTGTAGGCCTCTGACTTGAGAAACTCCTCTTGGCTGCAGGAGCTCCTTCACGTTTTTGAGTCACTCCTCCATCAGGAGGGCTTTTATTGGGGGTCAGAGAGCCCTGGGGGGGCGCAGGTGCCGCAGCAGAGGCAGTAGCTGCTTCATTAGCAGCCTCCAGCGCTCCTTTCCTCTCTTCTCGCTCTCTCCGTTCATTGAAGTCGCTGCTCTCTGAGGCCGTTTCCCATTCCTCATTGGCTTGATCTGAAGAGTTCTGGTTCGACAGGTCGGGGGACTTGGTTCCAGCTGCAGCGATGGTGGGGCTGCTGGTCTCCGGCAGGGGTGCCTCTATAGGAGAGGGCAGGTCGGGTGCAGACAAAGTGGCTGCCACCTCCGCAGGCACAGTAACGGGAGTTCCTGGAGCTCTGGACAGCGTTGGGGAGAGGGAGATTGGGGCAGACCTGGGGGCAGCAGCAGGCACTGGGGGTAAATGGACAGGGGGACTTGGGGCTGTTTCTCCACTAGCTAACACTGCAGCCTCCCGCTCCTTCAAGCGCCTGAAACGGGGGGGTTTGTCTTGCCTAGGAGGTCGTGCTGGTCGGGATCTACGAGGCCTTTCTCTGCTACTCTGAGGAGGCCCGTCCCCAAATTTCTTGCCCTCAGACTTGGGGGGCCGACGGTCAGCTGGAGGATTGTCATATCTTGATGTTGACTCCGCATCCTCAGGCCTGAATGTCTCCATGGGTTTAGAGGGCCACTGAGAGGAGGACTCTCTGGCTGCTGGCCTTCTAAGAGGGGCTGAGCGAGGACCCCCACGTTCCCTTGTTCCTCCTCGTCTACTGTATAATCCACCTCTTCCTCGGCGAGAAGGCTCTCCTTTAGGAAGGAATCCTGGCTTGGGTCTGCTTTCATCGTCCCCCCTGGATCCAACCTTTTCCCCCATGTGAGGAGGTCCAAAGCCTGGCTTGTGGGGCCCTGACCGGCCCTCCCCAGGTAGTTCTCGTCTAAGTGGACGGCTAGGTTTGGTGCTAGGTTCCCGGTCAGACGGTCCAGTATCACTGGCAGACTCCCTCCCACCTTCGCTTTCAGAATCAGTATCTGAACCCCGTCGTCGTCTGCGTTTTGGTATAACCTCAAAGTCTGAGCTCTCACTGCGCGTTTCACTTTCCTCCCTGTTGCGAAAGGCAGCTGCCCCTCCAGCAGAGGGTAAGTCAGAGCGTGATCGAGGCTCTCTGTAAGGGTACTCTGCTCGACTTCTGCCACGACTCCCCCTGCCTCGGCCGCTGTACGTCCCCCGGTAGCTTCGTCCTCTGGAGTAATACTCCCCTCGACCACGTCCTTTGAAACCTGAGTCAGCAGGCCACTCCCTCTCTCTGTCCTTGTCCATATCCTTATCCCTCTCGCGTTCCCTCTCTCGCTCCTCTCGTCGGTAGGCACGTGGAGGAAGATTGGACTCTTTCCTGGAGGGTAATTTGGGTTCTGGATGTTTGTCATTGCTCTGCAGTTTGTCTGTTTTCTCCTCCTGAGAGGAAGAAGTGGGAACCCCAGACGAAGGCTGAGAGTCTCTGGCTCTCTGATGTCCAGTCAGTGTTTCCTCCGGCTCTGTAGATTCTCTCTTCCCTTCGGCCTGAGGTCTGGATCCCTCAGACACAACAGCAGCTGCAGAAGGAGCTTTGGATGACGGTTCCTTTTTGGATCTGTCTCCTCTATCTGCCCTCTCATGACGCTTCTCTCTTTCTTCTCTTTGCTCCCTCTCTTCTTTCATGTCCCTTAGGACAGGCTTCTTTATTGGCCCAGACCTGCGGACTGGCCTCTCTCCCCCTGGTCCTTCTCTGCGTCCGGTCCCTGATCTCCCTCCCCAGCGCAGCTCAGCTTTCTGCTTGCTAGGGGCGGGCAAAGGCAGCTTCTCTTGTTTGTGTAATCCATCAGCAGGAGGTGTCGCCCTGTTGCTGGTCACTGCAGCCTGGGAGAAGAGTTCATTCTGGGGCTTATCATCAGCCCTTTCCCCTGTGTCCTGTAATTCTAGTGATTTTGTTCCCAGGGGTAGCGCATCAAACCTGGGTTCATCAAGCTTGAGGGAGTGGCTGGAGCCCTGGGACACACTCCTTTGCAGCATAGCTTGGCCAAGAGCCTCTACCTCTTCTCCACTCGGTAGGCCTGGCTCCTCAGGATCGAAGGCTGAGCCTACAGGGACCCTGTCTAGAGGCCCAGAGACGTCCTCTGGGCCCTGGGTAAATGCTGACAGGGACTCTGTAGGGTCCCGGAAGAAGTTACTCTTACGAGAGTCCAATGCACTGTGGTCCTGGGGGTATATAGCTGGGAGTCCCCTGTCCAGATCCAAACTAGAGTCCATCCTGTAAAGAAACAATAGTTAATGTGTCATGAGCAGAAAATAAAGGCCATTTCTTCTGTTGATTGTCTTTTTTTTTTTTTTTTTTTTAAATTTACCTCGGCTCCTTGTTTTCATCCCGTCCTTTCGGAGCAGTTACAGAAGCTAACGGCTCTGACTGTGGGTACGGGTCAGAGCCCCAGACCATCCGTGAGTCTGAGGGTAAGCCATGGTCACGGATTGGTCGGGTCAAGTGGTCAAAGGAGTCGGAGCTGGAGCTGGAGTTGTCACCTGGCTCTCTGCGCACGATCTGCTTCGGAGGCATCCTCCCTGAAGAGCACAAACCAGACCGACTTTACACAGGCTGTCAGCTCTGCACACTCATCACATGCTCTACTTCTATTCCACGTCTCCCTACCAGGGTGAATGTTAGCTGGAATGTCCATAGGAGGACGTCCAGACATCATGCGTGGGTCCATGTAGGACTGCATCATTAGCCAGCGGGGGTCAAACCCCATGGAGGCCAGGTGC
Source organism: Seriola aureovittata (assembly GCF_021018895.1). Taxonomy (NCBI): domain Eukaryota; kingdom Metazoa; phylum Chordata; class Actinopteri; order Carangiformes; family Carangidae; genus Seriola; species Seriola aureovittata. Next base: position 436,720 of record NC_079369.1, on the reverse strand, counting down.
TGGTGGTGGGGGCCCATGGGTTGATACATGGATCGGTGTTGTTGCTGCTGCTGCTGCTGCTGTGTAGCTGGAACCCCACCACCACCTGACGGGGACACGGAGCCCCCGCTCTGCTGCTGCTGCTGCTGCTGTTGTTGCCATTGTTGCTGCTTCATTTGCTCCTACAACCAAAGAAAGAACCAAAGGATATTTAAGCTAAATAAAGACAACTTGTTTTTATGGTATATACTACAATGTAAATATTCATGGCTCCATGTCCTGTCTGCTTGTTGTGACGACACAATGCATTTAAAACGACCACCTACAGACTGGTGACAAATTAAAAGAAGAATGAACATAAAGTGTCTTAGTGTTGAGCTTCACCGCTGCTCGTCATCGATTCTCTGAGTCTCTGAACTCGACTGGAGGATCATCGACATCCTACCTGAAGATATTCCCTTACGCGGCGTTGTGATGGTGGTGGGATAAATGCACCGTCGTCCTGTTTCTCAACTATTTTCCAGGTTGTTCCTTTAATTTGTCACAGTCTGTATGAACACCATTTTTCCACAACCCAAGCCTTTAGAGATGTGACAGAACCTGGGCCCCAGAGTTTCTATTTGTCTTCATTATAGTGACAGTGAGACAGTGACGGGAAAGTCGAGGAGGGAGAAGGAACGACACGCAGCAAAGGGCCGCAAGTCGACCACCGAGGCGCCCCAACACTGCAGAGTGTTGAAAATACTGCTCCCAATACACACATGCTATCGGCGCACGTGCACTGATATGACTAATGAACACACTAACTGTGGAAAAGGTCTAATTAAACTCACTTTGAAAGTAAATGTAAGATCAAACTAATATTCATCAAATTCCCAGTTGATTCACAGTTAGGACAACTGCCCATCAGCTCATGACACACACTTATCATTGGGTTAATTAATTTTAACGAGCTCGTAGTAACTCAAGACACCAGACGTGGACGACCTCACCTGCTGTCTGAGGAAACGAGGCGGCAGAGACTTTTGAAACTGTTTGGAATAGCCTGAGGTGAGAGAGGGACGCATAGCAGCTGCTGCTTCTCCTTCCAGCTGTGGGGGGGCTACGGGGGCTTCCTCACTACTTGGGGCGTCCATGTGAGGCAGAGACAGGTGGGGCTCATCCACTGCAGGGAAACACAACCGACAGTATTGGCATCGAAAACATGCCAGTTCATTTACAAGCAGCTTTGAGAAAAGGCTGAGCCGGCTCACCTCTGTTGTCCTCTATGTTGAAATAGTCTCGGATAGGCACTGTTGTCCTGTCGGCTTGGTTCTCCTCCGTTAGGGGGCCCACCTCCGCCAAGGAGCTCTCCCCCTCGCCCTGAGGCTCTGGAGCTACGACCGCAGGTCTCTGGACGGGAGGACTGGGCTGACGGGGCAAGTGAACAACTTCCTCCTCTGCAGTTGGTTCAACTCTCTCCCGTTCCCACTCTGTCCTCTCCCTGTCCCTCTCAGGCAGAGGAGCTTGCATGATCGGGGCCTGTGATTGTGAAACTGGGACTGAAGGTACAGGACTGGATACAGGAGCAGGAGCTGATAAGGAGGACTCCTCGTGGGCAGCTCCTGCCTCATCGTTGGTGGCCGGCGCAGGGGAGGATTTGCCCTCAGCTGCTTGGCGGTGTTTTTCATTGAGACGTTTTAGTTTTTCGGCACAAGCCGCAAGCCGCTGTTCTTCCATCCGCCGTTCCTCTTCTTCCCTCCTCCGTCTCGCTCGTTCTACGGCTTCAGAAACTTCTGGCTTCTTGCGCTTCTGTCTCCAGGCCTCAGAGTCCTCCTCGGGACCGGGTGCCACGGCCGGTGGCTTGCTCCCACGCGGAGCTGTGGCACCGACAGGACGAGTGCCGCCCTGGAGAAAAGAACACAGACTGATCACCGTGCTGTTTGAATAATCAGTGCACACATAATGGAAGGCGTCTGTAATGCATATGCAGCTTTACCTGGTAGTCCTGTGGAGCAGCTGATTTAGTGTACTGCCCCATACTGCCAGGTGATGGAGCTCTAGGATCTGCGCCTTCGGCCCATGAGGTTTTACTGCCCCCACGGTCCTCAGACCCCTCCTTCCAGCCCTCCTGACCGTCTGATGGCCGAGGTCTCATTCGCTCCACTTTACCCATCCACTCCCTAAAAATAATATCGATAGGATTCATTAGAAACGAATATCTTCAGGTTCTTTCACTCACTTCAACCTCTGGCTGCACATTAAACCTCATCACAACACGTGCTCTCACAGCTTTCACAAGTTATTCCCTTGATTGAATATATTTGTGACGCTACCAGGCAAAATATCTGCCGGCGGCTTTGCTCACTTAACTTGTAAATTTAAGTTTTACTGTCGTGTTTCATTCGACAAGAAATTACACCGCAACTGGCTCCGACGACGTGTCCTCATTCCTTAGCCGCAGTTTTCACAGATTCGAAAATACATTGGCAATCCCTCCCCTCCCCCCTCCCCCCGCTATGCATCCAAGACGGTGACTGTTAAGGGTGAGCTCCATTTAATACAAAGTATGTGTAGTAACAGTTTGGTTCTTTCCACAACAAGCAGCAACGGCAGCGCTGCCAAACAACAACCATCTGGTTCTGAGTGTATAATTGTGGTAATGTTAGATCATCTATCTAACATTAGTGTGTTCTGTCCTGAGTCAGTGTCACAATATGTTGCCTGTTGTATAAACAGTGCCAACATGTCACATTCACTGACTATTTGAACTATATCATTAACAGTTTTTCCATGTTGTAGTTTATTTACTCCCGTTTATTTCTCCATTATAATCATGTGTCTCTTTGACAACATTGCATAAAGATGCTTATTTGCTGCTGTGGCCATGTAACACCATTTTGCATAGAGCAGCATATTAAGCCATTTCCAGGTGTTAATGTAGCTATAGTTTGTTAAAAACATTGACATCTGCTGCTGTGTGTTCTATGGAATCACATGACTAGCTAGCACATTAGCGAACACTCTAATCAGAAGCCAACATGCTAGTTTGGTCTCGACCACACTCACTGCTCAACATCTCCACATCTGAAAATAAACTTGATGGTTTATAGAAACATGGACAAAGTTTCATGCTTTATTCATAAAATGCACAATAACCTTCATATACAAGTTCATCTGCTGCTCTGTATCGTCAGCTATGTTTCAAGACAAAACATAGGTAGGGAAAATGCATTGTGGGACAGAAGCTCAGTAATGAAGTGTACTGAAATACTGAAAAGTGAAGCTCAGACTCTCACCAGTTTTCTCCTTTTTCTTTAGCAGCTTGGTTTTCCTCATCGTCGCTGAAGTTTAGTTTCTCAGTGTAGTCCACCTCCATCTGAGCTCCTGGATTACAGAGAGGTCAGGATTAAAGCTACAAATGAATGACTGGTTATTATTAACGCTGTATTTCATAATGTACGGCTACTGACCTGCCCAGCCCTCATCAGCATCAGTGTCTAAATTGTCCAGCTCCTTCAGTTCTGTGGCGCTAATGATTGAGGGTCTGTCTGGATCCTGGAGCCAGGACTGAGGGGGGGCCTGCTGGGGTCGTACTGATCGAGGACCCCTGACCAGCCAACAAAGAGGAAAAGAGAGGGAAGTTCATTCAGGGGCTAACGAATATACGAGCTACTAAAAACTGTAAACGGTATCGTGCACACGGACAAAAGATTCCTTTTATAATGATGTGAACAATTTGCTTCTGTGTGATGTCATGACATTTTATACTGTCCACAGCTTGTTTAATCAATTGCCTTTAAAACAGATTCATTGTTTTGTTAATTATGAAGGAAGACTCCACAGTATAATGTGTTTGTGCAAAGATCAATTAAATAAAAATCAAAAATGTATCTTATTTTGCTTCAACTGTATTTAGGGTTTAGCCGTTAAGATGTGAACTTACTTGGCTCCATCTTGTGGTACAGGGAATCTGAAGTTTCCTTGCCCAGGACCATAAGACATTTGAGGATAGGCGTGGAACATCTAGAAACACAAAGACACCCACCTTCACGCAGGGTAAAGAGAGAAACACTACAACTCCACACTTAACTGCAATATCCTCCACGGTCTGTCCAGAACATCAAACTGTGACTCACATAAGGTGGCATCATGCTCCTGAAAGCAGGATCAAAGTGAGTTGGCACCCCCGCCGGAGGCTGCTGCCCCCCATTAAGTTTAGGCTGAGGAGGGCCAGATGTGGGCGGCCTCTCCCTGACATCCCTCTTCTCCCTCTGACCGTCAGTGGTTACGTTTCGGGCAGGTTCTTCAACTTCCACCGGTGGTGTGGAGGTTCCAAGGCTTGGACTTCCCTCCTCTGGAGCCCTGTTCTCCATCTCAGGGGGGGTGGGTGCAGTGTTCAAATTCCTGCCTCCACCCTCACGCCAACTGCCAACATCTAACAGGAGAGAGGGAAGAGAGATATTGTTTGACTTGAACCGGTGGTTCCTGAAACAGAAAGCAATCAGATAACAGTGAATGATGTTTATGTGCATGAGTGTGGCCATACTTTGAGGTCTGAGGCTGGGGCCCGGTCCATAAGGCTCCTCCTCTTGACCGTCCCCTTTCTCCGCCTCACCAGCCGCCTGCAAGCTGGGAAACTCCTGGTGGAACTGGCTGCTCACCCGAGGAGCTCCTGCACAATACAAGCACTTTATGAATGCACAGAAATCACAAGATTGAGTCTAAAACTGTGACGTACAGAGCTGCAGTGAAAGGTCTAATCCTCAGGTGGTGTATGGCACCCCTCCCACACCAACCCAACATTTAGTGGAGATCAAATGGACGGCTCAGAGCTGGAGAACAACTGAGGATTTTTTACTTTTCTTTGTTTGTTCAACTGAAGAGTTTACAGCCTCCTACATAAATGTCAAGTAGAACCACAGCACTACAACAGACTATCTGCGTTTTCTGAATAGGTGTAGTGCTCAGGGAGCAAGTGGAGAGGATGATTACCGTCTAGCTGTGTCTGCTTGCTGTTGGCCCACGAGCGGCTGCCCCCGGTAGAAAGCTCTTGTGACTGGATCACTGCTGGTTTGATCTGGGGTGGGGGCGTCTCCTGTTGCCTGTGGCACATAAAACAGCAGAATTTCCAACAACAATCACAAGTGAAAATGTGGATGACAGAGTCCTCTTCACCTCACATTTCCTGTCATTCTGTAGTGGTTCACACACCTTCATTTAGAGACGAGCTTTAACAAATGGGTTGGGGCTTAGTTTCAGTCCATGAGCTCGTAAATGTGCACACAACTTATTCAACTTACCTCTCCTCTCCTGCCTCAGCCCGGGACGCCCAGCCACTGCCGTCTTTGGGGACGATGTTGACGTTGGGGTCGTTTCCCTTGTTCTCTGCCTTCAGGCTGGGCAGGTTGGCTGGAGGGGGCATGCGCCGGCTAACAGCAACTTTGCCCAAACTCTGGAGCCCATGTCTGGCAGCCACTGGGACAAACAAAAAACAAGATTAAGGTTCGTCTCAATCCTTCAAGTTTATATTCCATTGCCTTGATCAATAAAGTTAATTCATGCAATTCAGTCCACTCATTTGAATTCAAGACTAGAAGGGAACTGCTTACCTGCAGTTTTCTGGGTTTCCAGAGATTTGCCCTTGTAGGTATTGAAGAGGCTAAGGGTTGCATACTTTGTTTTGCCATCCTTTGCCTTGGTGCTCTGCCCTGACTTCTCGGACATTTCGCTTGAAACTCATTGAGTCTGGTCCTTTGGCCTCGCCCCCAGAACCAGCCTCCTACAGACCAAAGAGGGGGAACAGGAATGAGACAAACGCTGGTAAAGTTGTTGAAGAAATCTATAATGAAAAATATCAGTTACAACTACATTAAAATCTAACTTGTAAAAATGAGAGCTATGATGAAAAGTCTAAACATTTTTCATCAACATATAACTAAATGATAATGTGAAAGACAAGGTCAACGACCTGCGTGTATCTGCAGATTCACACACTGTAGCCTGTGACTGTGTGTGCGCGCCACGTGACAGGCACAAACTGGGCTGCTTGACCCGTCGCATTACTGTTAATAAGAGACACCTTCCATTCAGTAACTGTCAGTTATTGGTTTTTTAGAACAAACAGCTTTATGGATTCCATTCATCCATGATAACCAAACCAACCATACAAACTATGAAAACATGCAGGCAGGACACCGATAATTATAAAAAAGGTAAGCTAACGTTACTTCCAGTCGACTATCTTTACTGTTGCTATCAGAATGAGTAAATTTCCAGGATTTAAGGCAGCAGTCCACCATCTTGTCCTTTAGGTTGCTAAAGACATGTCACTACGTTTTAACATTTGATGTTTGAACTTAAAAAAAAAAAACGTTGGGTGAACAAATGAATGAACCCATCCTCTGAATGAGTCAATGAACAGTATAGGTGGCTGCAGTAATGCTAATGCTAGGTGAGCAGAATATACAAGAGAGCGCAGTTCTGTTCCAACAGCCAGAGCCTGGAAATCATAATGGAAAAAATGACTGACGTTACTGAGGAGAGTCACTCTGTATTACTGCAGTGACAGAGACCCGTAACCATGGCAACTGTACATAACAAAGATGACGACAGCTGAATAACCGCAAAATGTTTAGACATAAAAAATAAAATTGCATGACAAAAATAAGTGAAAATGACTAAATATATGTTGTTGTAGAGCTTTTGCAGCTGGACACGACAGCGTAGCACAGATATCTGAACCTTGTTCGTAATGTTCACCAACAAACTGCACTTAGTATTAACTACACCTGAACCTGACAGACGGATTGATAAATCGAGTACTTTAATCATCCCAAAGGGAAATGTCAGTGTTGCAGCAGCTATTTCACATAAATCATAAGAGCAATGAGGTTGGCAAATAACCTACAATTCAATTCAAGGCTAAATCCTATACAACAGACTAAGAGTATGAAAATAAAAAAACAAATAGGGGGAAAAATTAACACTAAAGACAGACCCATAACTATGCTGTGTGCTAAACAGACACTGTACATTAGGACAAGTTGGGTGTACACACACATATATATATGCCCTCGAAAGATTAAGGTGATGAACAGATGTGATACATAATGTAATAAAAAGTCCAGGTGAGCAGTTTGTCATTTACAAGGAAAAACTATTTAGTCAGAGTCCGTCTCCCAACACAGAAGAGAATCATTGTACAGACTGATGGCAGCTGGCAGGAATGACTTCCTGTAGCGCAGTGTGCCTATGTGTGATCCGCAGGCCATGGAGGGGATGCAAGGTGGTCTCCATGTAGTTCAGTTTGTGCAGCATCGTCCTGGTAAAAGATCCGCAAAATCTTGCTGCACACGTTTAAAAAAAAAAAATAAAATAATAAAGATAAAGGACATCACCCTCCTCAAGAAGGAAAGGAAAGGAATCCAGGAGAGGTGCTGTGCTTAGTGCAGCATGTCATGTCAAACATGGAGTTTGGGCAGGATGCAAGTTGTTGGTTCAATAAAAACTGATGCATCAACTTTTCAGAGGGTGACAATAAAAGAAAAACAAAAAAAAAAAAAAAAAAAACCTGAAACTGATTCAGGTGTAAATGATAAAACCAGATAAGCTCATCCTAATCATACTGCACAAAACAAGTACAACTAAATCACATGACATAACAAATTAGTGGCAAAATGTTATTGTGAAGCGAATGGGACCCAAGTGTGTGTGGGGGGGGGGTTGTCATGTCTGGCCAATACCAGTCTCATAATAAAGGTCACACATAAATGAACATAAGTCTATGGCGGGACTCCTGACACAAACCCACTGTTGCCTGAGAAAGGAAATGGTGCATGATTGAAGATACTCTGAGGATGCTCAGGAAGGTTAGCAAGAGAAGTGAATTAGAGTGAGCATTACCAAAGACAGCATGTTTGGGCTGCAGTGTCTTTCCTAAGACACACAGAGGTCATTTATTATTAACGTAGCAGTGGTGGAACAGTGTGTGTGTGTGTGTGTGTGTGTGTGTGTGTGTGTGTGTGTGTGTGTGTGTGTTGGGGGGCTGACAGCTCTGATGAGCTCAGTCTCTATCTGTAACTTGGCCTTAGAACACTTCTGCAAAGTAACATCCACTTAGAGGAAAAGCCCTGTTTTTTTTGTTTTGTTTTTTTTGTAAACCACCTGGTTCTTATTTTTTTAAATCTTGTCAAACACAATTGTAAATCAAACCATGACAATAAGATCCAGGTAGCAATCTATTTTTCTCCACTTTACATGGCATGCTAATATTAACTCTGGTATCAGTAGTGATGCTCCTTAATTCAACTGATAGTTTAGATAGACGCTTAGTTAGATAACGCTCTGTGGGATTATGAGTCTTCTGCCATGAGGAAAGAGTTTAAGAGAAGGCATCACTTCAGTTTAACCAGAAATATGATGATTTTATGTTGTCCTTTAAAAATGGGTATTGATAGGACATCTGAATGCGAAATTTAGTCTGAACCTGGATTTGTAGTCTGCTCATCCATCCTAATGCTTGTTACTTCATCTGTCAGTTGTCTGTCTGCATCTTTACTGCCATAGAGCAAAGTGCAGGCTACACAAGACACCCTGAGCATTTACTTCAACATCTGTCTGGCTGTGGTAGTGTTTGATCACTGAAGGCCGAGCGGCCGAGACACTTTTATGCATTACTACTACAATCTGAACACACTCTCTCCACCTGTCTGAAAAACAACAATGGCAGACATACAGTTTTTGTGTTTTCACCTGTCTTGTTTCAGCCTTGTATTCTAACAAACACAGGTTCTGACAAGGTACCGGTACCAGTCCCCACTGACCCAAATGCTGTCACTAACTCACGCACTTCAGTGTCCCTTGAACACATGCTTGTTGATTTATTTCCACTGTGTAAAACAGAACAATAAAAAGACAACAATGATTCAGATGAAGCTGTTGTTGAGACTCAGGCCGAGCGTTTAATCTAAATTCGGCAGAACAGATGGATCACAGATCTGTACAATTCACCAGAAATTGACAAAACAGTTGCATTTATCACGGTCATTATAAATCAATGTTTTACTACAGTTCGGTCAGGTGCAGCAGCGACACTTGACAGGAGGTGGGGAGGAAAAACAATTTGAATGTAATCATAATTTATGAATTATTATCATTTTAAAGTACTCTGCATCACTGGAGTGAATCTCACAGCAGCAGAGCTCGACTCTCTATTGGCTACTGAGGATGTTTGCCCCCCCCACTACCACACACACACACACACACACACACACACACACACACACACACACACACACACACACACACACACACACACACACAATATTAAAGGGTTTTTAAAAAGTCCATGACTGGGTAGAGGTTTCAAGACCGAACCTTTACAAATCCCCCCACATTAAAAAAAACCATTTGTCAGGGAAAATCCCTTTGGGAACTGGCCACGATTCTCCACTTGAGAAGGGTCAGCATGAGGAGGATGGTGCAGAGGTCGCGTGGAGGGACTCAGTCAAGTGTGCACAAAAATCCTGACATCAGAGGGATATGGGATGGATGAGGATGTGTTTGAAAAAAGAAATGGAGAGAGAACACTGACACACCTACATCCTCTGTGCACAGATAAACCGTTACCTGTTCAGTAACGGTGACACCACAGCACAACCCAGTCACCTGAGGATGAGCGTCTACACTGAAGGGGTCCATTCAGTTTACAGTCCCTGCTCCACCTCTTACACTGTCAACATAAATCCACTGAGGGCAAAGTGGCCTTGGTCCACCATTTTGAAGTGTTTTCAGATGGTTGTATCAAGCAACTGCAAAATCCAAGATTTGTCACACAACAGCATCCCAGCTCCCCAACCACTATCTGCTCAGCCCAACCTCCAGCGTGACCCTTCACCTCTGCAACTACTTCTGCATAACAACTCATCCATCAAGGTCAGCTCTTTCCTCCCTTTTTCTAATACACAAAAATACCAACATTCTGCTGTTTCTTCTAGGCAGTAACTAGTTTGTGTCTGTGCTTGTGTACAGGTGTTAATGTTCCTCACAGATTTTAGCTGTCTAATGAAACTGAAATTTCCCATCCGTCAAATCACGTGGCCAGTGAAATTATTTTTGTGTTGTGGCGGTGATGCTTAGCAGGAGGAATTCAACTGTCCTACTCTATAATTTGACATGGCTATTGTTCATTTTATAAGTAGAGTAACTGTTGCTTTGACACACTTAGGAGCCCAACAGGGCCGGTGAAATATGAGCCTCAGAGCAGTTATTTGAAGATATGAATGGAGGTGAACACAAAAACTTATTACCTCAGTAGCACATTATGACTCTCTTTTGCATTGTAGATTGACTTCAGGTTCAAGCTGCAGGTCGACCAACACAACTTACCTGTGCAGCCTCCACGTAGCCTACTCTTGTTTACAGCGGGCCATGGGACGGGCCGTCTAATGCAACAGTGAAGTCAAAGAATAAAAAGTCATGTAGATGGCCTAAATGATGGGTGCTGAAAGAACAGGATAATATTTCACTGTCCCTGTTGCTTTGTACTGTAATGCTGTCTCAAGTGAAGAACTCTGGTCCTAAATCTCTACAGTGACAGTGGAGAAGTCAGTATGTCAATCATCTTTAGGTACAGTGGCCAAAAGTATAACAATAAAACTAAGGATGTATTTTTTTTTTTAATCCTTAAATATATAAATGAAAGATGGGCCGTGGACATGAATATGCATCAAGCCGTCATCCCTCAAAGATACTGGACAACATGACCTGTCACGTAAAAAGAAAATATAATGTGTGCAGTACTTGATATGATTAGCACACATTCAGCATTTACCAGTTTATCTTCACTTTGATCAGGGTCAATGCAGGCAGCACCATCCTAACACCACTTACTATATTTGGCCCAGTTTACAAAGACATGAACAAACAGATGACAATTGGAAGCCACTTCAGATTATTGTGGTTCTCCATCACCAGGCCATCAATACCACTGAGATGGTCTCCCTGGGGAGTTGCTGGTAATTTCACTGCGCACACAGTAAACTGCAGGGTGGCTTTATTTTTCATTAATTGGATGCAAAAGTGCTTAGATTAAATGCTCAAATGAAACATTAGTTATTGCAAGTGCCAGGTAGAAATACACAAATTGGAGCATGTACAGAGACTAGAGGATGCGGTGTGTAAAATCACTATCTAGTTATCACTTGATATCCGGCCTGGTTAATGTTGTTTTATTGTGCAGAGACTCTTAAGACAAACTGTTAGCATGTATTTTATCTTTAAATCAAAGGCTGGAGCTCTCAAAATACACTTCCATCTACTTTTGCTGTAGATCTCTGATCAGGTCATGACACCGACTGGTCAATCAATAAAGCACTACTGCAATCAATACACATCTGAATGGCCTCTCTATAATGAGCCAGATGTAGACTTATATGCAACCATGGATGCATATATGGGAACAATACCATGTTGCCTATTGATAAATCTCCCAGGAAGCTTCCAAATCTACAAGCAGACTTTATGAATCACTGAAGTCTTCCACACCCCAACTCCTGAAAGCGCACAGTCACACACTAGAAATGTGCTCTAACACCACGTTAGTTGCATCTGCAAGACGTTTTGACTGAGAGGGAAAGCTCTGTTAGTCTGTCCACGGGACTTAATTAAAAACATGAATTAAACGTAATACATCGCCAGAACATGTGGCCCAAATCATGAAAAATCAAAAGGAGACGCTTAATACTGTCCTATTGTTTCTGTAAATCACTGCCTCTGAGGAGTCTGCAGGCCATCCTTGTCCATGAATCAAGCTGCTGGTGGGCTGGGTGGCTCACACCGGCAGGGAGCAAAGGCCCCTTTTCGCCCGGAACTCATCCTCACCGGGTTCAAATACCACGTTTATTGCGCAAAAAGTTCACCTCAAAATGTCACCGTTATGCTCAGCAGCGTGTATTTTCTGTGTATAATGATTAAGGCGGTGCTGTTGGAGAGCAGGCCGCCAGCTTGCATCGTTTAGCATAGTTTCGTTTCTCACTAGTCGCCATCACATCCACTCTGAGCCCGTCAGTGGTCAAAGCATGCTAGCAGGCTAGCGCCGAGTGAACAGCAACACATCGGCTAATGGATAAAAACTTTAAAAAATCAACTTGCAGACTCACCTGCCACCGCCGGTGCCTTCTTTGTCCTTTTGGCTGTTGTGCGGCCTCACTTGAAATCCTGGTTTCGGCCTGGTTTGTGGTGGACGAAAGTGTGTCTGGCCGGCGGATTACAAAAGCTGGCTAGCCTGCTAACCCAGTTCGGCTAACGATGGTTAGCTACTCTGCTCGTTGGCTGCCAACAAACCGCTCTCCACATGCACGGCTTCTGTTTCGCGTCTTCTGCGCCGTTTCTAGACACCAGTCTGTCTTCGTCTGTTCGGCCGTTACTGCGGGAAACCGGTACGCGGTCGTCCCGTGTTTCCGTGACTCTCCCCACCCGTTATCTCGTGCCAGACCGTTTTTCTAGTTGAGTGAGGCCCCGCTCGCGCCGCGGCCTGTCGCACAATCAAAGATGGCAGACTGTAGTTGCCAGATTTATCCTCTCACATCCCCCTTCTCAAAGCCTCCAACCCGCCGTGCAGGTGCTCAGTCACACGCTTGTTGCCACCAACACCACCTTTTCAGAGAAGCCTCACTCACAGAGGAGAAATACATTTATTTTCTGTTGACATCAATAGCACTGAAATGTGTTAAAAGTGTTATAAATTAACATAATAAAGCCAATTAGATCCTGTTCTCCTTTTAATGCATACATGTTGTTTCATTGGTGGTTGATCTGACTGAAGCTATAATTATACACAAATGTGAAAAGATCTTTCTTTAGATTAAATTTTTGTGACTGGTTCTGCAGAGAACAGTATGACCACCCACCCAGCAAGGCTGAAAGCTGGACTGAAACACTCAGTTGTCCATATTGTGCCAAAATGTTGAACAAGCAAAAGTCTCAGTCATTATAAGATTGTTTTAATTCTAGTGATGTCTTTGATAGACAATGATTTAACACATCAGTGTTTTTTTTTTTAAAGAAATTTAACATAGGATAAGAGTCAAGTCAATTCATTTTATTTATATAAAAGCAACAAACAAATCACAACAGAAGTTATCTCAAGATACTCTTCAAATAGAGCAGGTCTCTCCCTATACTCTTTATAATATTTATAACAGAGACCCAACAATTCCCACCATGAGCAAGCACTTGGCAATAATAGGAAAAACTATGCCTAATAACAGCAGTAACACAGCAACTAAACTGTATACAGAAGCATTTTGTTATTACAAGTGGATACACTCACATGCACACATCAATTAAGGCATGAATACATTATTACAATAAAATATAATATAATATAATATATGTAAATATTGTTTGGTTAGATGGAGTGGTATTTGGCAAATTACAAGTGCTGGTATCTTTGTGGTCTGTGTCTATTTGAGGGATGTTGTAGTGAATGAGGCGAACTGTCTGCACCAACACAAACACAGCTGAATTAAATTAATTAACAAAAGATATTCTCAAATAAAATCTTTTTCATCCCTCGAATGACATTCACACCATCGGTTTCCTCGAAACCTGGCAACCCGACTGTTAACGAGTCACGCGTGGACGATTCTTGTTCCGGGGTCTACCGGTGGTTCACGAGCGGCGGTTTGGTTTGAAGGCTGTTTGATGTAAAAACTGAATTCCTTAATCCATTTAGAGATTTTGCTTTTGATTTAAACATGTTATTATGGATACCTTTCTATCTATCTATCTATCTATCTATCTATCTATCTATCTATCTATCTATCTATCTATCTATCTATCTATCTATCTATCTATCTATCTATCTATCTATCTATCTATCTATCTATCTATCTATCTATCTATCTATCTATCTATCTATCTATCTATCGTTTTAGCTTTATTTTAGTTTCATTTAAAACCTTAAATGAAAATGTACTGGAAGCATATGTCAATTTAAATTTTAAGGGATTATTTTAATTCATGGTAGTTTGGACAGTTTATTTTTTACTTCTTGGCCTCAAATGGATTGAATTATAAAATCCGACTATTTTTTATTCATTAACAAAGTCAGTTGTGAGCTTACTGATAATGGTGTGAAGATTTGCAGAACGAACTTCTTGTGTCAGTGTCTCTCCTATATTTGAGCTAAGAAAAAGAAAAGTAATAAGACACACTAGTCTGACCAAGAAAGTGGAGTAGGACCCAGGTATTTAACCTCTTGTGGGTGTGTCCACCAAAGTACCTGTGAAAGTACTGGTTTCACCTGACCATTGTTGTGGTCTCATGTGGACGACCGTCGTTAGGGTCAGGTGACCCTGTTGTTATCCCATGTGAACGACAGTCGTTAGGGTCAGGTGAGCCCCTGGTGGATGACCATCGTTGAGAGTCGTCTGAGGTTATGTGGTTATGTGGTGAGGTTATGTTGTTGACTCTCCTGGGTACCGATGAAAGGGCGACATTGTAGATGGGGGATAGATGGTGTCGCAGACCCCCTCCCCTGTTTAGCGATGGCCTCTCCACTTTTACATAGATGGCTTCCTTGACTCCCCTTTCAAAACATCTGTCCTCCCTGTCCAAGATTTTGACATTGCTGTCTTCAAAGGAGTGTGCCTTTTCCTTTAGGTGGGAGTAGAGAGTGCGGACTAGAGAAAACATAAGAACTGATGAAGCCGCTTGGATAAGAGGCGAAACGTCTTCCACAGACAAATATAAGTCCAGTTGCCTTCGATTTAATTTGAGAAAGAGATAACAATGACCTGAACGAATGAGAACTTGCACAGACGTAATAAGACACAATTTCTCTTGCACCACATTCATTAGTATTGTTTTAATTTAATGCCTTGATTGTTTAATTTTATGGGCAGTCATCCTTAAGAAGCAAACAGTGCAAATATCTTTCTGTGACTTCATGAGTAACAGGAAGATCCTGGAGGAAAACCTTTAATCACATGATCCCAGTGTGATGCAGTGAGACACAGATGACCGTACAATACATAGTGTTGTTTCAGGCAATTCTTTCAAAGCCGCCATTAGGTGGCATCATTGATCAATGTACATTATCTTGGTTTATGCTCCAGTTAGATATGGAGTAATGTCATGTAGTACATCTCATCATCTCTTTTACTTATATTTCTTCTCTTCTCTTCTAATCCTAATTTAATAATTCATCTCCTTTAATTCTAATTTTAGACTCATTTTCTATCAAATTTACTTCAGAAATGAAAGTTATTGGTTACTAGTTACTGTCCTAAAACCTTCTTTTCTTTTTTTTGTTGTTGTTGTCACTAGGCAGAGAAAAGGTTACCTGGCTCGCTCATTAGTTAAACCAATCCGTGTCAGATTAATTGGTCTGCTGTTTCAGGTGTTTTCCTGTGCAGGAGGCTGAGACCACGACAGTGGTGGGAAATAACAAGTACATTTACTCAGGGAACTTACTGTTGCTTACTCAAGTGCAAAACTGAGGTACTTGTACTTTAATTGAGTATTTTCTTTTTCTGACACTTTATGCTGCACCACATTAATGTTTACTCCTCCACATTAATCTTTATAAAATATGAAGCTACACTACAGTTTGTAGAAGAAGAGCTGAAATCATTCGTCTATTTAGAGAATATTAAAACATAATTATAATTTTTGATTCCAGATATTTCACAGAGGAGTTTTTATGCCTTTACTTTAATAACTAATAATTCTGAGGTTTGAACAAAACAAACCACCACCAAACCCCCTCACTGTAGGGGTCCAGGGTTCAGACCTCTACTGTTCTCTTGGTGTAGACCAAACATAACGTCGCCCTCTTGTGGAGAACAGGGTGAAAGACTCATCTGACCACATCACTTTCTCCACATCTCTGGAGACCAGAGCCTCTGGTCTCTGCACCACTGGACTTTCAGATGTGGATTCATCTGTGTGATGAGGGTTTAGCTCTGCAGCTCTACTGTAAGCTCTTTGTAACTGTGGACAAAATTAAACCTTTTAAACTGCTCGTTAATAAGTTTTAACACTGATAGAAACAACAAATGAACAAATAGATCCTATTACTACAGCTACTAACACCTACTAACTATAGCTGCAACAATTAGTCGACAGAAAATTAATCAGCAGCTACTTTGATAATTATTTAATCATTGGAGACATTTATAAAGCAGAAATTTCAAATATTCTCCGGTGTGACACTTTTCATTGGCTCATGTGACAGTAAACTGGAGGTCTTTGTAGGTTTGGACAGTTGGTTGGATAAAACAATACATTTTGGATGTATGTATGAGTATGTGTGTGTCCAGCAGTTTGAAATGAACAGACATTATACACAGTTTTTAGACATTTTATTGACAAAACAATCAGTTAATTGAAAAAAGTATTAGGAGATTAATCAATAATGAAAATATCACAATGAATAGATAGATAACCAGTATGTTTGGAGGCTTTTGTCTTTGGTTATTCTCTGTAATGAATAAATGGACCACATCAGACATCAGATAATCATGGTAATGCATGTTAGTGGCATGCGTTCTTCATTATTGGGGATGAGGTCTTCAGTGGTTGTGCCATCAGCGGGTTGAATTGTTTCCACAGACCTGTCCTTGGATGTGAAGTGAGAAAAACCAGGGGGAAGAACATCGCCCTGAGGAGCTCCTGGGCTGAGGGACAGAGGGTCTCTGTGGTCTGGTCCACAGGAAGCTCTGAGTCCAGGGGCATGTGGATGGGTCAGTGTTCAGATCCAAAAGTGTGGTAAAGACTTTTTAATTAAAGGTAGAACTGAAGTCTATGAACAGGAGGCCTGTGTAGGTGTTCGGTGATTCCAGGCTGTGTTGACTGCACCTTCAACAGACCGGTGGCGTTGGTAGGGGAATTGATATGGATCCTTCAGGGGGAGGAGCTGGGTGTCAGGTATGATAGGATGCTACGCTCAAATGCTTTTATAGCTATAGATGTCAGGGCAACAAGTCTGAAGTCTTGAGGCAGGTGATCTTTGAAGACTTTGGCACAGGGATGATGGTGGAGAGGCTTTTGTAAAGAGATTAAATTTTTTAATACAATCTTAAATCAGGCAGAGTTGAGACACTGGGTTTCCCCTCAGTGTTGATTTATAAAACCTGTGAGTCGCTGCATTCATCTGGGCATTTAACAGTTGTATAGCTTCAGTGGAGTGTTCTCTAGTTTTACTATATGATGTGTTTTCAAAGTTCATATGACGTGTATTTCCTCTAGGAAAGTGTCTTTGTAAAAAATGTGTGTGTGTTTTAATCAGCTGAAAGAGCAGTAGGTTTGTCTCTAAGACTCTTTGGACCAGTTGCTGTTGAGGAACAGGATCATGTTGAGGTTTTCGGGCTCGATGGCGCTCCTTTGGTTGCAGAACTGATCACCTGCCCCGGAGAAGGCTCTCTCTAAGGGCACAGCAGTCGAGACAACCCCAAGTTTTTTCAGAGCCAGCTGGCTTAATTCACCAAAATGATCCATTCCGTTGTACCTCCACCAGGCTAAAGGGTTTGACTCCTCTGAGGACGACTCATAGGACATGTACCTTTCCAGCATGTCTTTGAACTTCGACACTTGAGCGGGAGAGCAGTTTCGACCTGCGGTGAGCTCCTTCAGTATTTTATCCTTTGCTTGTCTTTTGTTTTTATCTGTCAGACGGTTTTTGTATCGTGGATCAAGGAATGTGCTGGGGGCCAGCTGGTGGTTGTTGACATCACCGAACTCCTTTCTACATTTTGAGAGTAAAATCTGAGCAACATTATTGCTTTTCCTTTTCTCTTTGTCAAGTTTCTCCATGAGCGTCGTCAGCAGTGGTAACATGACAGAAATAGTCTCGAATCCACTTTTCATCTTGGACGTAGCTTCCTTTAGAGGCTCCAGAGCAGATATCACGTTCTTGAGTTTCTCTTTTTCTTCTTCATTCAGAATTAAATCTGTCTTGCCTCCCTCGTCGAGCACCATCACCATGGCTCTGTACTGCTGAAGCAGGCGCTGAAGCATGTGCAGCCAAGCGAACCATTGGTCACCTGAGTACATGACCAGCTCGTCTTGTCTCATACCCAGCTGGCGTTGAATCTTTCTGAGCTTCTCCTCAGCTTCAGAATCGTTCTTGAAGAACCTGACGATGTTCTGACACTTTCTGAGAACGTCCAACAGCTGGTCGTTCCTCTTCAGATCCTTAAATACCTCATCTAAAGTGTCAGCAAAACAAGGCATGTCTGTCCACTCCACTTGAACATTTTTCATTTGTGGCATGCCAGCTCTGACGACACTGTGGACCTTTTCTTTCACGCCCCAAGCCTCCATGACACCTAAGAGCTGCTTTTTAATGTTGGCTGTAGATTCGTCTCCAAACAGGCTGGTAGTTTTGAGCATGTAGGACTTGCGTTTCCCATTGCGATCCACAAAGTGGCAACCCACCGTCAGGTAGGGGTCTTCAGGTCTTGAAGACCACAACTCACAGGTCAGCACAATGTCATCAGCAGAGGCCAAGCTGCGTCGCAACTCTTCTTCCTTTTCCTTGTAAACAGTGAGAAGCTCTGAGCGAATCTCAGCTTTGGTAGGAATTTGAACAGTGGGGTTTAGCGCTTCTACAAAACCCAGAAAGTTATCACCTGCTGTGATCTCCAAGGGCTGCAGATTTGATACAATCATCTTCAACAGGCTTTCGTTCAGTATGTGCCGAGTCCCAGCTGTGGAGGGAAACAGATTTAAAGTTCAGGATAACTTGATATTTAAAGGGATGGTTGTTTTCAGGAGGCCTAGGTGTGGCGGTATGCAAATACATGTGTGCGTCTCATTCTCGTGGATGCAATGTCTCAGTGACGCTGTGACGGAACTTCTTCAAATTTGGCACAGACATTCACTATGACCCAAGGATGAAATTATTTGATTTTGGTCGTCTAAGGTCAAGGTCACGGTGAGGTCACGGTGAGCTCACGTAACGCGGTTTTGGCAAAAAATGTCCACTTGGAAACATGTCTTTGACCAAAACTCACTAATTCATTCACTAATTATGACACAATTTAACTCAAACATCTCTAAGGATAAAATGAAGAGATGACATTTAATGTCAAAGATCAAAGGTCAACTTCACTGTGACATCATAATGTTCTGCAGCGAGACCTCTGGTTATTCACTGCTGCAGTGTGTGGTGTAGTTTTAGATCCCCGATAATTTGCGGCATGAATTAAACAATGCTGTGTTTTTGTTTCATGAAGTGTGTAGAGGAACCAGACAGTCAATAACAGACTTGGTTTGAAATATGAATATCTACTTACAGACTATTGGATAAAACGTACTATAAACGTGTGTTAATAGAGCAGCAATAGGACAAGCTGAGTGGTCAAGTGTCCTCTGCTGCAGCATGAGTCAAATACTTAAAGTTGGCTTTTGTGCTTTTAGATATACATTTTGAATTCAAACAGTTTGAATATTTAATGTTTTCTCAATGAGGGTATTTGCACAGACACGTCTCAGGTGCAGGTGCGTTGGAAAACGTCACTATATTCTCGTAAAGAAGAATATCCTGCACACTGCTCTGTCCAGCATCACAATTTATTGATCATCCTAACGTTTCGGTCTCTCTGGACCTTCGTCAGAGGTGTTTTAGGCAATTCTTACAACAATGATCTGACCAGTGGCGGCTGCTGGTCTTATAATGAGGGGAAGCTCATTTTCGGCCTACATCATAAAATGTGTCCGTTTATTTATATGTAAATTCGCAGAATGACAGAAGAGAGTCGCCAGAGACGCTGAGCGTCCGATGGGCGGGACAAAGCCCAGCTTTTATCCAATGACCGTCTAGTTTGGCTGCAGTGGAACAACCCACTCTCTGCTTCCCCAGTGACGTCAGGAGACGCTCAGCGTCTACACTGTGTAAAGCTCTGTGGCGCTGCGGGGATGAATGAGAAGGAAGTCGTGTCGGTTACCTGTGATAAGCAGCTGATTCTGAACAAAAGATGAACGTGTTCTAGCGCATATTTAGTCAATGAAATGTTCACACAACAGAACATATTTGACCAATTAATTTGTTGACATTTTAGGGGAAGCTGAGCTTCCCTTGCAGTCTTAGAGCAATCGCCACTGGATCTGACATACATAACCCTTCACCCATCTTATGTCCAGGTGTGTGTGTATATATATATATATATATACACACACACACACACACACACACACACACACACACACACACAAGGAAGAGAAAACAACATATATACATATTTCATTATACAAAAAACAAGTGAGACATCACAATATCTACTCAAATCTAATCACAAAGTTGTCAACAGAAATTACAACCTGTTGAATGAAAACATTGGTGTTGCAGCTTTTAAAAAGTTATTCAAAGTGTGTGATCACAGGAAGTGTCAGTGGCTAAGGTGTGCTACAGGTAAATCTATAGAGTCCCGAAATGTTTCAGAGCATGACGTGCCATTCGATCTCATCATTCAGTCCTTCAGGGGGGAACGTTTGCAAAACTCCAAATCAAGTAAACTTCTCTTCTATTAAGAATTTGATCGATGTTTCCACCTCTCTCAGGTAGAGTCACCTTTTCAATGCCCTGGAGCCTAAATGATGTTTGAAGTCATTAAAATGTTCTGCTGTTGGTTAATCTCTATGGTTTCTCCTTCTGGTGTTAGCGTCACTGACTCCCTGTAAAATCCTTACATAAAAGCCGTTAACGGTCAGACAGCATCGTATCTCTAAGAGCTCGTAGTGAAGGCTTTTTATCTTTCCTCCTGCTCTCTCTCTTTCACTTCCCTCTGCTCCTTCATTTGACTGTTGGGTGTGGTCGTTCACTGCTGATAAACAACACGTCACTCAGTTTATAGAAAAGGCTTCTCTGCAGATAAAGTCAATAAAGTTTAATTAGTGTGATGCATGTGACCTCAGCTCTGTTTCTTACCTCTTCTCTGCCTGACTTGGTCCCGTCGTGGCGGCTGGAGCCTCTGCTCATGGTAATTACCCCGTCGGGCTTCAGAGAAACACAAGCTGCTGTTAATGTATAATCACAGTGACAGTGTTGTAACAGAGAGAGAACCTGAATGTTCTCATGAAGACAGACTTACATCGACCTCTCTGTGGATTCACGTCAGACATTTTTCAGCTTCACGTCTCCTCTTTACCGTCTTTGTACGTCTCACCTCAGAGTCCTCTCTGCCTCAGTCTGAACTGTATCTGCTCTGATATCATTTTATCACCTGGGTGGAGTTTCAAATGTGAAACTTGGGAAACAACGTAAAGGAAAGTGAAACAGATTTCCACCACACTCTCTCATGTTTCTGCTGTTCCACCTACAAGCTGTACGCAGCCTGTGAACGTGTCCTGGCCTGACTGATGACGAACACGTATCTATAGACCCTCAGGCTCCTTTTCTTATGTAACAGAAGTAATTAGACTGTGGATTGCACAACTGATAATCAGAGGAGTCATATACCAGCTGACAGAAACTGAAGAACAAAGTTGAAGTATTGATGATTAATTCTTCAGACACTGTCTAAATGTAAAGTGAAAGACTGGTGTTTATATTTCAAAGATCCAGTTTTGTTTTTGAAAAAAGAAGAAGAGATAATGTAGTTATAATCTAGATCTGTATATTTCAAGAGGAGTCTCAATGAAAGACCAATGGAAACAGATTTTATCAAATCAACATGAATGTATATCATTCATTTTTAGACGGGTCACTGTCTCCATTTTCTGAATTGTAGATTATGTTTGCCTGTGATTTACATCCTCTGAGTTTATACAAGAATACAATTGTATCTGTTTCCTATTTCCATATATATATATACATAAATACATATATTAAAACAACTGAGAAATAACGGCAGAAAAAAAGAATACAGAAAAACTAGAATCACCTCCTCCTCCACTCAGACTAGTTTCAGGTCACGTCCTGTTTATCTAGAGTCAGATAAAACATAAAATATGAACCATTTGTGTGAAGTTTTGTCATAATTGCTGTGAAGTCTTGAGTAATGGCTAAAAGATGTTTTGTGAGGTCACTATGACCTTGACCTTTGACCTTCAGCAACTAAAATGTAATCAGTTCATTCTTGAGTCCTTGTGAATGTTTGTGCCATGAGAATGAGACGGATAGACAACCTGAAAACAAAATGGCTGCTCTGACTGTCGCCAGGAGGAGGAAGAACAAATGAAAAGGACGTAATGTAAATCAGTCTCAGTCTATCTCAGACACATTTACATACAAGATTGAACTGAATTTCCATGTAGGATGATCAGCCTAAAAGCTCACATGTCACTCTGCTGCTCATCGACCTCCATGACCTCCATGACCTCCATGACCTCCATGACCTCCTGAATCAGGTTCAGACTCTGATGCTTCCTTCAGAGAGTCTCAGTCACTCTGTGTTCGTCTGAATCCTCCCTGACAGAACCACAGACCGTCTCAGTCTGGACTGTTCTGGACTGGTTCTGTGGATGGGAAGACTCATCTCTCCAGACACAGAGCAGATCAGTTCACTCTGGGTGTGGGAGATATTTATTAGTTTGTTGGTGGCTTTTCTTTTTAATTTGTTCTGAGTTTGGATTACTTCAATTGGTTTGTTTTATTTTTTGATAAAATTCTCTTTTGTTAGTGTCTTTATATTATTTGCTTGTTTAGCATAGTTAATTTTGGTTAACTAGTATTGTGTTTATTTGGGTAACACCAGGGTGAGGTAAGGTAGACTGCTATGTGTTTTTTAGTTTTTTTACCAAATGCTCGGATAATTAAAATAAAAACACAAAGGCTTTGGACAAAATTAACCTCACTCCCATGATGCATCAGTGGCCTTTTGATTTTTATGTTGAACTTAAATTTGTTTAGAGACAAATTGCCACGACTCTGGGATCATGATGCTCTGAGACCTGTGAAGTGTCGGCAGAGCTTCCTGTGTGAAACACACACCTGTGCTCAGCTGTGAAAAGGCTCCAGGCAGCACTCACCTGTGGTGTAGTTCTCAGAGTGGACAGCAGGTGTCAGCGTGACTCTACATGTGGCCTGAAGATGTCTGCTGAGCTGCCACTGCACTTTGGATTGAAGATAATGAAAACTGAAAGTACTCTTTCATACAATACTTCAGCTCCATAGAAACCATGCTCCCCCCCCATAATTATAATGTATTTATACATTATAATTCATTATTAGTGTTATTTTACAGAGACTGTGTTTGTGTGTTCTTGACCTCAAGACCTTCTTTGAGGGCCTGGGGGTCAAAAGAAGAAAGGGAAACACTTGTAATCATATATTTCTATATTCATTTTTGTATCTCAAATAAAAACTGACAGTTATTTGTTGTACCAATGTTTTTCTCCTACTTCAGGTTTGTTTCTTAGTGTGGTTCTGTGGGTACTGAGATAAATGAACAAATATATATATATATACTTTGAGGAGTCCTTAACACAAAATACAAACACAAAGCACAACAGCACGTTACACTCACAAGCTCTCCCAGTGTCAGAGTTTACATATACCATCACTAGTAAAGATCCCTATTTTCTTTCACTTTCGTCATCCCTCCTTCGCCTCCCTCACTTCCTCATCACTGATTGGCTCTTGTTTTCACCCTTACCACCCCTCATTTACCTGATTGAGTTCACTTGGGCACTACAAGGTTATGTTCCTCTTCAGTTCTTATTCTTTGTTCATGTTCATACTGTTCATGTTAGTCTGAGGCGACTTTGATTTATTGTCTTAGTTTAATCTTTAATCTCTATTTGTTTCATTTCAGGAGGAAGAGGAGAAGTCAGGAGAGAGTTTCCTGTTTGAAACATTTGATAAGAATGACGAGAGAGTGAGTCTGACCAGTGAAACCAGTCTGTTACTGGGACTAGGATGAAAGGAGCTGTCTTGAATTAATGTGACAGACTGTGCAGGAAGCAGCCAATAGGAGAGCAGCTCTCCTGTGGCGAGGCGGCTTTGATCAGTCATGTGCTGTCTGGGGGAGGCGGAGCTTCTATCAGTCAGGTTTAAACAGGTTTGATTTTATTAAGTCGATGAGGAGTGGGGTAGGGGGTGGGGTGGTAATGATGATGATGATGATGATGATGATGATGTCACTGTGTCACCTGTTTGGACTGTGCTTCAGGTCAAATGTGAAGTGATTCACTGACTCTGCTGTAGCCCTGAGGTTGATCTGGATCAAACCTGCAGGTGACAGAACACAGGTGGGTCCTGCTTTATTTCCTGCCCTACTGTCAGGAGACCAGCAGGTGTGTGTGCGTGTGTGTGCGTGTGTGTGTTACTATGACAACCAGCTTCTCGTAACCAACACCAGAGTACTTGTGTGGACACACACTCACTGACGTCTCCCCTGTGTTTTTATTAGATTCAGCTTGTTCACCTGAGACTGAGCAGCAAGACAACAACCCAAAGGTCAAAGGTCAGAGCTGGGGGGGTCTGTGGAGGAGCCATCAGTCAGACTCTGGATCAAGTCCGCTTGAGGTGGATCTCGGTTCACTTCCACGTAGACTCCACCGGACCAGAACCACAGGATTTAGATGATGATTGAACATGAAGCTGAAGGACTGATAAACAGCTGATCGTGATCATCGTCCTCATCCTACGTCCTTCACGCTGACCTCGGTCTGATGGCGGTGCAGCGAGGAGGCGTCATCCAGACAGAAAAACAACCTGTTTGATTTCAGCTGAGCTCTGATTGGACAGTTTAATGTTCAATGTTTCTCCCATCAGAGCATCTAACCCATCTGATCTGCCTGCTGATCACTGCATCGATCGATCGCTATGTGTGTGTGTGTGTGTGTGTGTGTGTGTGTGTGTGTTAGTTTGACTGATTATATTATTTCACTGTGAAATCAGTTGAAACCACATTTGACTTCGTGTGAAGGAGGAATTAAAATTAGAACCAAGACTCAATCAGGAGAAATGTGAAGGATTGGATATGTGATATAAAAAAATCTCAGTTTACTATGTCAATGTATAATATTTTAGAAAAATGTCAGTGTGTAAAAAATGTCATAGTATACTTTTTCAGAAAATGTCTATAGTATGTCAAACGATATCATAATATAGCATTTCACAAAATGTTAGTTTATTATGTCAAAAAAGTCATAGTGTAATATTTCAGAAAATGTAATTTAAGGTAAACACAAGAAACTTGTGCTACAGAAAATGGACCAGACTCAGTGAATAGCTCCCTAAGCTTAACATGTCCTATGATAACTATTAATTTAGCTATACAGACTAATGAGCAGTGATAACTAACATGTGTTTGGGGTCATCAGGTGGGAACCTCCTTTCACCAGTGTTTCGTCTAGTTGGTCCCACGACACCTCCAGGAGGCTAGACAGTGATCACTGGCGTCCCAGAGTCACTCCCCTAATGCTGCCATCACTGCTCCTCACACCACCATTTTCTTTATCTTGCCTATGCTACCACAAACAACACCATCATCAACTCTGACAAAACACACTAACAGATTCAGCAAACAAACTCCCCTAAACAGTTCTGTTGTGTAGGACTAGATTTTTTTTTTTTTTTTTTTTTTTTACAGAAAGTGGCGGCCATTTTGAATGAGGGAGGTAGAGTCAAGGAGAGATGCCATGTTGGGCTAAACTCTCCCCCGCCGGATTAGGCTGTGCTCTACCTCCCACTACTCCCCCACTCTCCAAGACAATACTACTCACCTAAAACAAACAAACTCACTTAAACAGCCAAAGACACACTACAAACCAATTCAAAGCAATACAAGCAAACAATACAGGCCACCTCACCTGGACTAACCCCATGGTCTCAAAGAGGCTCACACAGGCCACGCCCCCACTTAAAAACACTTCCTCTTCCTGGATTTCTTCCTTGCTTCTCCTAAGAGTCTGTCTATCCTAAGTGCTTTTCCTGCTGGGCCCCCAGCTACCATTACTCCTTCTCATCCAAATCCACTGACTGGATCTTGCTGCCTCATCTGACATGTCCTTTACAATTTTCCTCACACTCTGTCCACTTGCTCCTAACTCCCTCACCAAAGAGACAACAGACCTTGCTACAAATCCTCTGCATCCTACTTCCACTGGACAAATCCTAACTTTCCATCCTCGCTGCTCTGCTTCTGCCCCTAACTCTGCGTACCTGAGCTTTTTCCTTTCATATGCTTCTTCAACTAAGGCCTCCCACGGAACAGTCAGCTCTATGAAATATACTTTCATTCTACTCCTAGACCACAAGACTATATCAGGCCTTAGCTTTGTACTGGCTATTTCCTGGGGAACAACAAGCTTTCCTCCTAAATCTACCTGCATTTCCCAATCACAAGCACCTTCTAAGCTGCCTTGCCTCCTTGTTGTCTTACCAACTTTCTCTCCCTCTTGAACAAACTTGATTGCAACCCTCTTTATTTTAGACCCTCCTAAGTTTGCCTGCCTCCGTAACTCTTCAATTCCTGCAGCTAAGCTTTTTAAAAACTGGTTATGTTGCCACGTATACCTGCCTTGCGACAGATTAACCTTACACCCTGACAGAATGTGCTTTAAAGTTGCAGTACCTGAACACAATGAACATAGTGGGTCTCCATTTACCCAGAGTTTTAGGTTCTGGGGAGTTGGCAGTACATCATAAGTTGCCCCTATCAAGAATCTAATACCACTTTCCTCCATACTCCAGAGTTCTTTCCAGCTAAGCTTTTTCTTGTCTACACCTTCCCAATTCACCCACTGTCCCTGCTTAGCCTGGGCCACTGCCTTAGCACCCCTTAATAATTCCTCCTGTCTACGAACCTGCTCCACAACTAGCTTTCTCTTCTCCTTGGGACCTGCTCTACTCCACACCGGCCAAGCCCCAAGCCTCCCCGGCCTATTTGGACATTACCCACAATCTCTGTATGCCTGAGCGTTGCTTCTGCCTCCTGCACTGCGATTCTTGGATTCCACTTTCTCCCCTTGATTGGGTTTGGAACCACCTTACTAACTACAGCATCTTTACTCCCAGATAACAGGAGCTCTGTCCTAACCTTGGTACATTTAAACTCCTCCACTAGACTAGTTACTGGGAGCTGAAGTATGCCTTTCCCATACAGTGCCACTGTGCTTAAACATCTAGGAACACCTAGCCACTTCCTAATGTAAAAGCTAACTAATCTTTCCATTTTTTCTGCAGTGGATATTGGAATCTCATATACAGACAGTGGCCACATCAGCCTGGGAAATAACCCAAACTGCAGACACCACAACTTCAACTTTCCTGGAAGCCCTGATTTATCTATTCAATCCAGTCCCTCAGCAACATCCTTCCGAAACTGCACTACCTGTTCTCCATCATTCAAGTCTGCGTTGTACCACCTACCTAGACTCTTTACTGATTTTTCCCTAATTATTGGAATTTCCTCTTCGTCTGTTACAAACTTCCTATCACTTAATTTCCCTCTGCTTATTGAGATACTTCTAGACTTATTAGGCTTGATTTTCATACTAGCCCACTTTAAGTTTTTATTAAGTCTCTCAAGTACTCTTTTCATACACGGCACCGTTGTAGTTATCAACGTCATGTCATCCATGTAGGCCCTAATTGGTGTAAGGCGCATCCCATCCTGCCGCCTCTCTCCA
This sequence comes from Seriola aureovittata, assembly GCF_021018895.1. NCBI lineage: Eukaryota > Metazoa > Chordata > Actinopteri > Carangiformes > Carangidae > Seriola > Seriola aureovittata. Next base: position 409,177 of record NC_079369.1, on the reverse strand, counting down.
CCTACAACCCACTTAGAAGCTCTAATGATTACCTCCATCGCCATTGTGAATGCCAATGGAGAAATCGTGCACCCTGCCATAATGCCTATTTCTAGCCTCTGCCATCCTGTTGTGAAGCCTGCTGTGCTTAGGCACAGCCTAATATCTTGGAAATATGATTTTACTAAATTAACCACTACCCCAGGCACTTTAAAATAATCAAATGCCTCCCAAATAAGGCTATGTGGCACTGAACCAAACGCGTTTGCTAAATCCAAAAATATGACATTCAAGTCTCTTTTCTGTGTCTTGGCTGCTTGAATCTGATGCCAAATCATGCTCGTGTGCTCTAAACACCCTGCGAAACCTGGTATTCCTGCCTTCTGTACTGCAGTATCTATTAAGCTATTCCTTTCTAAATAACTAGTTAATCTCCGTGCGATTACGCTGAAGAAGATCTTCCCCTCTACATTTAGGAGAGAGATCATTCGAAACTGACTCAGGTCTGAGGATTCCTTCTCCTTTGGAATAAAAACACCTCCTGCCCTACGCCATGCTCTGGGAATAACCTGTTTCTCCCAAACTATTCTTAATTGCCTCCACAAAAACTTTAGGATATCAGGTGCGCTTTTATAAACCCGGTAGGGGACTCCATTTGGCCCTGGGGCCGAAGAAGCCTTTGCACGCCTGACTACCTCCTCAACCTCCTTCCACCTGGGTGGTCTAACATCCATCTCATGGTCTATCTTTCCTAATGGTGGCATGTCAGGTGGAAGGCCTATTACTCTATTCTGCTCAAAATCTGAATACGTGTTTCTTAGATACTTTTCTACTTCTAACTTAGTTGCCTTAAGCTGCCCTCCCTTTTCCTGGTTAAACAATCCTTTAGCAAACTTGAAAGGGTCCCTGTAAAACGCTGTCCTTACATACTCTTTATTCTTTCTCTTTTTCCTAAGATATTCAGCCCTTCTAAGTACTGCTAGTCTGCCTCTCAAATCTTCTTGCAACACATTAATTCCCCTCCTCTCTTCCTCTGTTGCCCTTTTCCACTGCTTTCTTAATTGTCTTCTTTCCTTAACTAATTTCTCCATTTCCCTTTGCCGTCTAGACTTAACTAACTGTGCTCTTTCAACCCTCTTTCTGTCTTGCACCCCAAATCTTTCTGCACCATAGGAGTAAATTATATCCCCCATCTTCTCTAGTCTATCGCTTGCATTTCCTCCTAGTCGGCTTAAAATTGCTGACAAATCTCTATTGACTGACTCCCATTCTTTCTTGCTATTTGCCATCAGCCATTTTACTCTAGTTTTCTGCTCCATATTTCTCTCTCTGACTGGCCTGTTCACCTCAGTCTCAGCTGCATCCCCTCTTGTACTCTCCTCTTCCTCCTCTGTAACTGTGTTATTGATATCCTTCGAACTGTGGTTTTCTACCTGTCGCTGGACTTCATCCGACTTATTCGATTGACTTCTTAAAAAGTATCGATCGATGCGGCCACAGAAAATGTCATATTATAGTATGTAAAAAATGTCATAGTTTAGTATGTCAAAAAAAGTCCATAATATTTCAGAAAATGTCATAGCATGTCAAAAAGTGTCATGGTTTCGTATGTAAAAAAATGTCACAGTATGTCAAAAAATGTCCATTTAGTAAATCAAAAAAAGTCATAGTATTATTCAGAAAATGTCATAGAATAGTATCAAAAAGTGTCATAGTTTGGTAGTTTGGTATTTCAAACAATGTCATAATATAGCATGTCAAAACAATGTCATAGTTTAGTATGTCAAGAAAGTCATAGTATACTATTTCAAAAATCTCATAGTGTACTGTCAAAAAAATATTATAGCTTAGTGTACTATGCATAGTTCAATATGTCAAACAATGTCATAATATAGCATGTCAAGAAATGTCAGTTTAGTATGTCAAAAAAGTCATAGTACAATATTTCAGAAAATATCATTGAAGTATGTCAAAAGATGTCATAGTTTAGTATATCAAAAATTTCATACTATAGTAGGTCAAAAATATCATAGTTTAGCATGTCCAAAAATGTCAGTTTAGTATGTCAAAAAATGACAGTATAATATTTCGGAAAATTTCATATTTTATTATATCAAAAAAAGTCATAGTTCAGTTTGTCAAAAAAAAAGTCTTAGTATTGAATGTCAAAAAATCTTAGTTTACGATATCAAAAAATGTCATAGTTTCATAAGTCAAAAAATTTTAGTTTAGTATGTCAAAAAAAGTCATAGTATGATATTTCAGAAAATGTCACAGTATTTCAAAAATGTCATTGTTTAGTATGTCAAAAAATGACAGTATAATATTTCAGAAAATTTTGTAGTTTAGTATTTCAAAAAATGTCATATCATAAAAAAGGGTCAGTATATTACGTGTGGGGGTTTAAATACAAATGATCCTTGTTGATTAATTGATGAAATGAGGTGTATGTTTAAAATCTTATTTTCTGTTTGTGAGCAGTTGAAGGTACATGTTTATATCAGGAATAAAAAATGAAGCAGAAAATCATTTAACACATTAAATGAAGCCTGGAGGATTTCAGACTTGTTCAGAAAGTATTCAGACCCTTCACTTTACTCTGTTGTAGATTTAACTGTAAATAGACAAGATGTATATATTATCATATACTGTGCCTGATGCCTTTGCTGATTGGTAAAATAAATGTAGCATCAGAGTTGTCAAGGACAAAAAAAAAAATGTATATATGTAAATTACTTCCTATTCACAGAAGATGATTCTGGTGCTAAATTATGGAAAAGTTAGTATTCTAACAAAACTACAACAACATAATCACCCAGTGAAAAATGTTCATGTATGAACTGGAACAATCTGGAACAAACTGGAACAAAGGAAGATGAATCTTTAGTGGAAGATTTTTATTGGTGGTGAATTTATCAAACACAGATTCATACACGTCTGAACATTTTCTCTCTGAAATCTTCTTCAAAGTAAATTCACTAAATGTTTTATTTTTCCCGCTCATGCAGCGCAGGAAATAAATGTCCTGGAAAGGCCTGACGACCTCTGACCCCTCGTTAGCTCTTCAGCCAATCAGATAAATGCATTCTTTATAACAGGACTTTATAAGCATCCAATAAGAAAATATACGAAACAGATTTTTAGTCTTTCAAAGAATAGAATATGCTGACATTTGAATGTAGAAAAACATTTGATTGAGCTCAGAGATATTGTAAACCAGAGATAGCAGGGAGGTCTCACTCCTGCTCACAAAACCACCATCAGAACTTTTTTCTTCCTCGAGCTTCTTTAACATTTCTTACATCACGAAAACTGATTCCATCCACACGAAAACCAACGAAGAAGAGGATGACGAGCTGCAAAACCCACCCACTATTATCCATCAACTCAACCAGAACACACAAGACTACAAGGACCAGAATGCATTGTGATGCAAGCAGAAACAAAAAGGAGGAAAACAACAACAACAGCAACAACAACAAACATCAGACGGATTCCTTCATATGAATCTCCTGCTTTTTAAACAAAAACTCAATAAATGGCACAAATGTAAAGTAAAAAAATGAGAAAACGTCGATGTCAGTTTGTTTCCGTCCAAGTGCTACATCATCCGTCTGTCATCCTCCATCACAGTGCCTTTCTTACATATACTGCATTTCCCAGCATGCCCCTGCTCATCCACACACAAGGACACACTCCCCCTCCATAAATAGGGATGGAGGGATGGTATGAAAAGATAAAGAGACAAAAAACAAAAGCGCGTGACTTGATGAAGTGTTCACCTCAACCACACGGTGTCGCTGTTCGTCAGTCACTAAAAATTCAGCACCAGAGGAAAAAAGGCCATTTATCGTTTCGATTTTGCGCAGAACATTCGTTTTGATTTTTACCACAAAACAACATGATTCAGTAAAAAAAATTAAACTTGACCCCTCCCCTTCTACTAACCCCGCCCCCTGCATTGAAAGTGGGCGGGGTTAACGTGACCTCTATAGCTGCTGTAGGACTAGCCCCACCCCCTCCTCTGAAGCTCCCAACAGGAAGTTTAACAAGAGTCTTTGGCAGATTTACACAAATAAAAGGCCATCTGCTGCTGGAGGCGGGCGAGAGACAAAGGGACACACAGAGAGAAAGAGAGAGAGAGAGAGGCTCCAGAGTAATCCAGTCTCTATTTTCATATTTCTAACTGATGATGATGATGATAATGATGATGATGATGATGATGATGATGATGATGATGGTGATGATGATCATTCTCAGAAGTCAGTCAGGCAGAAGATTCACCTGATAAAAATAAACAATATCTGGACAAGATACAGGAAATAAAGTTTTAAATTTTTTTAGTAACTACCTGAAGTTTGATGGAGTCAACTCTCTAAATACTGTAATTAATTAACATTAATTCAAATTAATGAATCAGATCTTGGTCCTTTGAGTGACAAACAGAAGCTTTTATTTTGAAAAACATAGAGGCTGAACCTCCAGGATTCTGTGCTGATAAAATGTTGTGATTTTATTATTGTATAACATTTTCATTTTGAAGTTTGTAGGATATTTTTACCTGTTGAACTGTTTAAGAATCTGGAAATTAAACATAGATGCTTATTATTCTTAGTTTTCAGACAAAATGATTGATGATTAAATTGAATCAATATTGAATTAGAGTGATCAGAGATCAAGTGATGGATTCAGCTGTGTCTGATTTCTGTGACTGTCATCATCAGGGAGCAGGTCCAGGAGGTCCAGGAGGTCCAGGAGATCCAGGAGATCCAGGAGATCCAGGAGATCCAGGAGGTCCAGGAGATCCAGGAGATCCAGGAGGTCCAGGAGATCCGGGAAGTCCAGGAGATCCAGGAGATCCAGGAGATCCAGGAGATCCAGGAGGTCCAGGAGGTCCAGGAGATCCAGGAGGTCCAGGAGGTCCAGGAGGTCCAGGAGGTCCAGGAGGTCCAGGAGGTCTTAGATGTCCTGCAGCAGGTCCTGGATGTTTCCTGATCCTGGACAAACGGCTGCAGGAAAAACAGCTTGTGTGAACGCTGCTCAGACACATAGAAACTGCTGATGCTGAGTCTGTTTCTGCTGGTGTTCATGCAGACTGGATGATGATGATGATGATGATGATGATGATGATGATGATGATGATGATGTCTGTCTGATGAGACGTCCGGAGCTGAAGATGAAGATCAGCCTGATGAGTTCAGGCTCCATGAGTCGTCTGTCAGCCGACACACAGTCACATGATGTTTCTACTTGATCATCTGGATCAATCGGTTTGATTATTAATCAGAACTTAAAGAGAAGACCAGTGTTTATTTCAGCTGTTTAACGCCAGATTAGATTTTTTAATGAATGATCACAACCTGTTATATATAGTTATAGTATATAGAGATAATAGATATTACAGCTGAAGATGTTATATATATATATGTGTGTGTGTGGTGTGTGTGTGTGTGTGTGTGTGTGTGTGTGTGTATTATGTGTTGTGCAGAGAATTTATCTGCAGTTTCTGATGTATTTTCTTTTCTCATTGATTTCCATTCATTCACATACAATATGAAAATCAGTGTGTTCACTGTCTAATCATCACAACAATTGTTGACGTTAATGTTCAGCATGTGACTGTGGAGAGTCACTGTGTTTTTACACAAAGTCATTAAAGGTTATTTCATTTTATTAATTTATTCATATTCTTCTGCACTATCTTTCTAATATTTAAAAAGATCCAGATTTCATGTAAAAAGTGTCGTTTGTTTCTGTAGGTGAAACCTGTGAAACACTGATGTGGCTCGTTAAGTTTGTTTTTATTTGTTCAATTAAAAAGAGGATTTTGTAGAAAAGTGAAGTTTTGTCTCCAGAGTTTAAAAGAAGAAACAACATGTGTCAGAGAGATGTCAGTCAGACGGAAGGAGTCAGAAACATCATCAGAGCAGAGACGATCCAGCAGTGACCTCCGCCTCCTCTGATTGGCCGAGCTGCTGAGCAGAGTTCAGGTGAAGGTCAGAGGTCGGGGAGAAGGAGCCGGATCGGTTTCCCGCCTCGGGTCGGTCATTTCTCCTCGGAGCGACTGGAGGACGGTGAAGAGGAGGATGAAGAGGAAGTGCTATGAGGAAGGGAGGAGGAGGATGAGGAGCAGGACGAGCGACGTAGCGAACAGCAGGGAGAGGCGAGGGAGAGCGAGGCCGCAGCCACCGGTGGTGTCGTCTGTCAGGAAGGGCTCCGGAGACTCGTACACCGAGTCATCTGAGAGAGAGACAGAGAGTTAACCTCATATATATATATATATATATATATATATATATATATATATATATATATAAACATCAGACACAGTATTAATATAGAACCAGCTGTATCATCAAACAACACATAGACATAGATCTGCCTTTAGACTGTGTGGAGCTTTAATCATGAAAGTTAAACTGGAATAAAATCAGAATTAAAAAGAAAAGTTCCAGTCTTCATTTATTTACTCATGAGACCCCCCCCCCCCCAATACAGCCCCCCCACACTGACTGAGACTCACTGGTTGGTTTGACGTAGACTTTGAGCTTCAGACAGGGTTTCCCGGCCAGGTTTGGATGTGGAGACGCTGCAGAGGAAACACAGACAGGAAAGACTTAACAGTACAATACTGAAGTGATGATGACATCACTCAGACCTGATCAATAACTGAAGCTGATCAGTTTTCACATCCTCAGCTTCAGGTGATCTAAACACTGATTCTGATTCAGAAAAACTTTTTATCGTCTGAGTTTAAACAAAAGACGATTAATTTCAACACAAATAACTAAAAACACAAATATAACAAAAACAACAACAACAACAACAACAACAACAACAACAACAACAACAACAACAACAACAGCAGAGACACAAGTGAAAACATCTCAGTGTGTTCAGTCTCTAATAATCCTGACACACGTCTACACTCTGTCTCCGGTCTCGTCCTGAGACCTTCACTCTACATGTGACTGTTTGTCTGCACAAATAAAGTTATATAAACTTTATTTAATCAGGAAGTCACAAAGATCCGGACCTGAATATAGAAAGGGGGGCAGCTGTGACCCAGGAGGTGGACTGTACTGATCCCAGCTCCTCCAGTCCACAAGAAGCTGAACCTCAAACTGTCCAGGACGTGTCGTTACTGTGTGTGTGTGTGTGTGTGTGTGTGTGTGTGTGTTGTGTGTGTGTGTGTGTGTGTGTGTGTGTGTGTGTTAGTGTGTGTGTGTGTGTGTGTGTGTGTGTGTGTTACTGTGTGTGTGTGTGTGTGTATGTGTGTTTGTGTGAGACATCCTGTTTAGTTTCTAAAATCAGTTTTAATCCATTTCAAACCTGAACAAAGAACCTGTCAATCAGACTCAGTTAATATATTAATATGTATATTTTATTTCATGACATACACCTGGTTAAAACATAAAAATCAAATTGTTCCACTGAAAAAACATCAAACGTCAAAAATATTTTTTAACAAATAACAAATTATATTTTGAAACAGGAAACATTTAAAAAAATATTTTGTTTTATGGTTTTAAATAAAAAATACATTGAGATCAAGTTCATAAAGAGAGGACAAACACACACACACACTCACACACACACTCACACACTCACACACACACACACACACTCACACACACACACACACACACACACTCACACACACACACAGTCATTAAGTGTAATTTAAAACAAAGAGTCTGTTTCTCTGCTTGAAGCTTTTCAGTCCAAATGAGCCACAATTTAGAAAATGATTCCCAGGTTGGAGGAGAGACTATGTCTAGACACACACACACACACACACACACACACACACACACACACACACACACACACACACACTCACACACACACACACACACACACACACACACACAGACTCACACACACACACACACACACACACACACACACACACACACACACACACACACACACACAGACTCACACACACACACACACACACACACACACACACACACACACACACACACACACACACACACACACACACAGACTCACACACACACACACACACACACACACACACACACACACACACACACACACACACACACACACACACACACTCACACACACACACACACACACTCACACACACACACACACACACACACACAGACTCACACACACACACACACACATCACACACACACACACACACCACACACACACACACACACACACACACACAGACTCACACACACACACACACACACACACACACACACACACACACACACACACACACACACACACACACACACACACACACACACACACACACACACACACACACAGACTCACACACACACACACACCACACACACACACACACACACACACACACACACACAGACTCACACACACACACACACAACACACACACACACAACACACACACACACACACACACACACACACACACACACACACACTCACACACACACTCACACACACACACACACACACACACACACACACACACACACACACACACACACACACACACTCACACACACACACACACTCACACACACACACACACACACACACAGACTCACACACACACACACACACACACACACACACACACACACACACACACATAAATGCAGCAGCTTACGTTACGTTACAACTGCTTCATTAATAAAATCTTTTAGTAAAAATCAGTGAACAAACTGAAAGTCATGAAAATAAAATAATAATTATTATTAATAATAATGGATCAGCTTTAGATCAGTCAGACATCATCCGTGTCTTTGATCAATGTTTGACACGTTTTAGTTTCTCTTTATATTTTGTGTAACTTCCTGTCTTTGTTTTAACCTCTGACTGTTTCACTGATTTTTTACATTTTATTCTTTTTCTTTCTGTGAATAAAAGTGATTTATAAATAAAGTTTATTATTTTTAACAGATCAGATTCTCTATAAAATCAATTAAACCAAAAAATTTAAAAGGTGAAAAATGATTTCTAATTATTTTACAGGTTTGTGAAAATGTACAACGAGACTGTAGCCACCCGGCAGGGACACCCTGAGGGAGAACACAAACACGCCCTCACTGTCTGAGAGACGGGGGGGGCAGGGGTGTACTCAGTAGTACTCACACATGTAGTAGTACTCAGTAGTACTCAGTAGTGGTAGTATTCACAGATGTAGTAGTACTCAGTAGTACT